>NC_056725.1:1082838706-1083056206 GCF_019279795.1 Protopterus annectens
GATAGGTATGTTTTGTAACCCACAACTGCCACGTGTGGTTGTGTCACACATTATGACCTTGTGTGGGTCTTTGTGCATAACAATGCATGCCATTGCCTAAACCAGCAATGGCAATGCACACATGATGTATGTGTGTGACACATACACATAAATACCTGTGACCTGCCGTAGTTACCATGTCTGACACATGCCTTGAGTGGATAAATGGTATTTGCAATGCATAACAATATGACTGTGTCTTACTGTGCTGGGGCCGCACGTGGTATGTGTCTATACAGTGTGGATGTATATGGTAAAATACCTACAGCAGGGGATACACATCTGGTCTGGGCCATATAGTCTACATGTAGTTGATGTACAGGTGCTGCATGTTCCCACCTGTTGTGGGAGTGGTAACATGTCATTCCACTGCAATTCAGTGACCACATGCTGGGAACCCTTCAACTAGTGTTAGAAATTACTTAGAACATATTTACAGATGAAGAACATAGTACATCAGTAGACAACTAGAATCTTTATCTGTGAAGTACATAACAGGCATTAACAAATGTAACAATGAGAAGTTCCTGCTGTATAATAAGTACTAGGCTTATGAGCATCTGAGCTTGCTATCATCAAGGTAGTTAGTGGAGGTGAAAGAAAGGTAGTAGTTGGATGGATCCAACTCATCATGTACACCTTCATGGCTTCACTCAACTAGTCCAGTCACCAACAAGGATAAATAAAAACTCCAGCAAGCACACTACCCTGGATTGGATACTAGTTAGTAAGAACCCCCAGTCATATATAACAGGCTGCTTATCAGATAGCCTCAGTGATCACTCCCCAACAGTCCTACTCATAAAATACCTGTACCAAGCTAAACCTCTCATCTATCGTCAAATACATAAAAAAATAAACTTTAACCCACTCACATTCATCTCATCCCTCAAAGAATGTAACTGGCATGCTTTAAAGTACCTCAGTCTAGATGACACAGTTGAATTTTTTAATACTACCTTCCTGAACATCCTTAATTACCATGCCCCCATAAGATTTTCCAGAACCAAAGCACAACCCTCCCCATGGCTACAGAAAACCACTAAGTCAGAAATGAAAAACAGGGATAAAGCCTGGGAGCACTGGCGCAAAACCAAAACCCCCGCAGCTAGACAAACATTCCTAGAACTACGAAATAGAGTCAAAAAGCTAATAAAACAGGACAAATTCCAATACTACCAGTCTGCCCTAGACTCCTCACAACACAGCCCCAAACAATTCTGGTCCTCCATAAACTCCATCCTCCACCCAGGTAAAGTCAGTACCCCTCCTCCTAACATCCGTCACTCCTCAGAAAATATTGCTACCTCATTCAACACACACTTCACCCAAACCATACTATCACTAGCTAAACAATACAACCCTCCTCCCCTCCAACCTACACCTTCAACTAGTAATCTCCCCACTGCCTTCTCTTTTTCTCCTGTACCTACCTCCAACATAAAAAAAACTCTTAACTAAACTTAAACCCACCAAATTAGCAGCAGACAACCTCCCAAGTGAATACCTACAAATCGCAGCTGATGCTCTGGCCTACCCAGTATCCATCTTGATTAACCGATCTCTGTCAGAAAGTTACGTTCCCACATTGTGGAAAGTCTCACATATAATTCCCCTCCACAAAGGCAGACCCTCTGCAGAACTAACCAATTACCACCCCATAGCTATTCTCTCTCCACTCTCCAAAATACTAGAGAGATGCATACACTCTCAGGTCTCAGACTACCTATTTACTAACAACCTCCTTTCCAGTACTCAGCATGGTTTCCGACGAAACCATAGCACCACCACTGCCTTACTCTCCTTTACTAACACTATCCTTCAGCATAAAAACAATGGCTATCTCTCCTCTGCTACTTTCCTAGACCTATCTAAAGCATTTGACATGGTCCCACACAAACAACTTATCTCTGTCCTCAATAACCTATCCTTCTCACAATCAGTCACCAACTGGTTTCAGAGTTACCTATCTGACCGCCAACAATCCGTTGTATGGCAGAATGATATATCTCCCCAACTACCTGTCACCATAGGGGTTCCCCAAGGATCCATCCTTGGACCCCTACTTTTCTCTGTTTACACCAATAATCTAGCCTCTGCCACCAAACATGGCACACTCATCCAATACGCAGATGACTCAACCATCATCTGCTCAGCCCAGTCCCTACCCAAACTGCAAAAATTCACACAGGAAGCCTTTTCCTCTGTTGAAACATGGTTACCCGATGCCCAATTAATACTCAACCCAAACAAAACTAAACTACTCATCTTCCAACCCACCAAACATACTCAAAACAACTCTCACTTTAACATCACAGCAAAAGACAACACCACTATGTACCCAACTGAACACACCAAATTGCTAGGAGTGGAAATAGACAATAAACTAAATTTTGACATTCACATATCCATGACCATAAAAAATGTCCACAAAAAACTAGGAGCATTATACAGAAATAAACAATTTCTCACCAAAGCAGCAAAGATTTCAATAGAAAATTCCCACCTTATCTCCACCCTACTTTATGCCTCTCCAGTATATACCAACCTAAGGCAATGTGATCTAAACAAGCTAGAGACCTGCTACAACAAAATCGCCAAATTCACCACAGGGGCATCCTACCGTAGTCACCACTGTCTCTCACTTGCTGAACTGGGCTGGCTTGAACTCCCTCACCTCCTTCAGTGGTATCAACTCACACTCGCCCACAAACTAGTAAACCATCCACTAAATGTCCCATCCCTCCAGAATCGACTCCAACCCTATCGCACCACCAGACCACTAAGATCCAGCAACAAAAACCACTTGTAGATCACTAAAGCCAATAACTCTGCTGGTGAAGCAATATTCTCTTGCGCCATAGCCAAATTATGGAACTCACTCCCACCCACAATTACCTCCATACCATCATGCACCAACTCCAAAACTTTATTAAAAGTGCACCTAAAAACATGCTGGCTATGCCCTTGCAACTCCCACTCTAATATCATCCACCCCATCCAACTACTACCTTTCTTTCACCTCCACTAACTACCTTGATGATAGCAAGCTCAGATGCTCATAATCCTAGTACTTATTATACAGCAGGAACTTCTCATTGTTACATTTGTTAATGCCTGTTATGTACTTCACAGATAAAGATTCTAGTTGTCTACTGATGTACTATGTTCTTCATCTGTAAATATGTTGTAAGTAATTTCTATGTTAAATTGTTAATTGCTATGTAATCCAATGTAACTACTGTCTGTTTATTTTACTGTGGAGCTTTTCTCCCCGGGCCTCCGCTGAAAATGGACCCACGTCCAGTCAGACACTCCCAGTCAACAAATTTGAATAAATAAATAAAAATAAATAAATAGTGTGTTGTAGCTACAGTAATGCTCATGCACAATGTTTGGCTGGATGCAGTCCAGCCATATAAAGACAGTTCTTGAGACTTGCATATTGCCAGTGTTGTTATGGAGGATAGGTGGGTTTCCTGTGTATGGGAGGGTTGTGTGTGCCAGGTTATGAACCAGATGGCCGTCTGACACACTGTTAGCTGCACATGAATAGGCCCTGATGCTTTGTGCTGTGCCAACAACCTGGAGGTGTGTGTATCTGTGGTGCCTTGGGATACCACCCCCCTGTCCAGTTTTACATGTGTAGGGGACGACAGGCATGGTATGAGGTATAACCTAGCAGTGATGGGTTGCACCTGTGAGCAGTGAATCAGGACTCTGGTACTGCACAGACATTGCAGTTCACTGTGCTGAGGACAGTGTCCAGTGCATGCATCTTGCGGTGTACACTGCTGGTGTTGTGTAGCATCACTGTTAGTGTCCTATCCTGTGTGATACCCATGGAGGTGGCTATGTAATCCGTGTCCTGCAGCATAAGGCAGTATGTGTGTATCAAGGGGCTTAGCCAATATACATTGGGCCATGGGTGTCACGTGCAAGCTGCCCCTCGCACATCATTGTGGCTTCCCTAGCATGTAAGCATACGTTGACAGCCAGTGGGTACCCTATGAATGACATTGGAGACTGAGCAGAATGTAGACATAGAACACCCTTCCTATATATAGTGGTAGCATTCCTGGTGAGGGTATGATGGCAATCAAGATCAGGCTCATACTGGCCCGTGCCACATGCTGAGAGATCCCTTCTATGTTCCCTATCATGTAGTCCAGGGAGGTATGTCTCAGGTCATCCATAGTGGCATGGTCAATGACTGAGTCATATGTGTCCATGCCTCTGACTGACCTGTTTGCATGTGTTTTGTGGTGGACCATAGTGCCCCAGAGGCATATCACTGTGACCTTCACCATGTACAGCCTGTTGAGCGGGACCCCACTGCAGCGGCCAAGAGAGGTACCTGACACATCTGTAGCAGTTGTGTTGTGTAGCCCTACAGGCTGCGAGTGTGTGGCACACGGGATGTGTGTGCCATGTGTGGCATGTGCTGTGTTCCGACGTAACATATGCCTGTGTGCCAGCTGCGGAGGTGTGTGATGCTCAAGCAGGATGCTATTCTGAGTCCCCACGTATGCCCCAGTGTGTTCAGCTTGCTGTCAGTGCATGTCTATGTCTGACTGGTATTGTAGTCACTGTAGTATGACATGCCACCTAACAGGGTATGGCATTACTGGGTTCCGAGTGCTCAGTCCCCAGATTGGCTATGTGGTGGCATCCCACACATGTGTTGTACGTTCATGGCAAAGGGTGATGGTTGACTGCATACATGTGGCAGCTGTGACATTGCCACATGACTCACATAAACCACAACTGGACCATAGAGGTGATTCATAGGTTACCTTTGCACATGCTACCCTAGTAGTGTGATTGCCATGGTGAGTACCAACACATAGGGCCAATGGGGAACAACATACTGAAGGTGTGTATGTGTGGGTGTACTGCTACTGTTTCATAGCACTGGCATATATGACTGCATACGTGGGTAAATGCCAGGTAAGACATGTGCAATGTGTCACAGGCAACGTACATGCGAACAGGACAGACAGTGACGTTCTGTCATGTGTAAACTTGACATACGTATCGTACGCTATGCAGATGTCACTAGGAGTCCACAGAAGCACTGTAACTCTGCATTGCAGGTGGAAGCAGTGTTCCAGGGAACCCCAAGCAAACATGCATGCAAACAACGCTACAGTAAGCAGGGCTGGAAGTAGTCCATTGTACAACAAAGAAGGGCTAACACTAACAGTAGGTAACAGTGCAAATATGTAGGCACTATCAACATGTACCCAGGAATGCACAGCACAGATGCCCATGGTAGAACTGATATTATGTCATAGTTAATTGTGATTTGGATTACATTGGTACTGCACACATATCAACATGCGCAAACATCCACATTGCATACTCATTGTGGGCAACTTGCCACCATTGCTGTACATGTCCATCATTGCATATCACTACTTGCATTAGCTTCCCCCTGTGCTACCCATGTATGTGGCTATCTGTTGACATCCTTTCCACCGGTATGCAATTATGTGCAGCTGTTACACTTTGGTATGTACTATGGGTGCAGATAACAATTCAGGACAGTCATACAGTTACTGCATCAGGCATGCTGGGATATACACACAGTCATATCAGCACACTGTACTGTTACCAACATGATACTACTAATACACTTCTATGTAGTCACCCTGTGCATCAGCAACGTGTTTACCTGTTCCTGCACTGATGTTGGAGATTGCAGGAGGTGGCACAGTTTCATCATATGCACAGGGTGTGAATTAGGTATGCCTGAGTCTGCCACTGATACCACCAATTGACATGTGTGTGTATGTGTGTTGGTGAGGGTCAGCAGTACAGGGTGGGGCACTGTTGGTGCAGTGTGTGCATGTATGTGGTAGCCCTAGGTGTTAACATTTCGCATGTGTGTATGCACACACACAGTTCTACCTCATGGCTGCCATATACAGGGGGTTGTGGACAGCCACAGACTGCACCTGGCAGGTCATACAGATCAGTGTCTGTGGACATGGACATGGCACCTGTGCCTGGCAGGGGTGCTACGGACCGTATCCGGTACTAAGCCAGACTGGGTACTGTCTTCAGAAGCGGGAGTGTGTTGACTGGACACAGGTCCCTGTTGGGACTGTCCAGAGCCACGTGCACGTGGTCTCCTGGGGCGTTCCGATGACAGCACAGACCCAGCATTGCTGGGGCTGCTGCTGGCACTATGGGGGCGTGCGCTGGCCTGTTGTCATCCGCTCTGACTGCCAGCTGCTGCTGTTGCTGGCATACGGCCACGTCGACGCCGCAACCACCCACCATTGCCCTGGCTCATGGACATTTGGTTGTGGAACTGCTGTAATATGTCCCCACAACGTCTGTCTATGACATCGGTGAAATTACGGATAGCATCCGCGATGTCACGCATACTGTCAGTCATGGCTGTGCGACATGCTCTCAGATCCCTCAGACCCTGTCTGGTGTACCTTTCCATACGCGACTGTGCCTGCATGACAGCCCGAAACATAGCTGAGGTTGACAGACCTCTTTGGGCACGTCTGCCAGAGGCAGTACGCCCACGGATGCTCCCACGAGAACCCATGGGCAACTGTCTGTGTGGTACCATCACAGGACCCTGCCCATGGCTGCTGTGTGGGGAAGCATGTGCCACAGATACCACATTATCTTGGTCAATGCCCACTGTATCCTGTCCATCACCTAGGGACAATGGTGACAAAGGATGTACTGGCAGGATGACTGTGCGCAATGATGGGATTGACAGCTGTGTACTGTCAATTGGCTGACCAATGGCGGACCCTGACACACCTTCCTGTACCATTACACAGATATCATCATTACCAGTACCTGTGGCACCAGATTCAGGTTCCCTGCTGCAGGACACCAGAGCAGCACCAGAACCTGTGGGAGGAAGACAGGAAACACAGTTTACAGTGTCCACACAATGTTACCAGTGATGCACTTATGCACACATGCACACATGCACACATGCACACATGGACACATGCACACATGCACACATGCTCACATGCACACAGGCACACATGCACACATGCACACGTGGGCACGTGTACACATGCACACATGCACACATGCACACGTGGACACATGCACACATGCACACGTGGACACAGGCACACATGCACACATGCACATGTGGACACAGGCACACATGCACACATGCACATGTGGACACAGGCACACCTGCACACATGCACACCCCGCAGTATACACACAGAGCACTACTGAGTTACACTAGTATTACTAGCACTATCAGGACTATTATAGGTATTGTTAAACACACTCACCAGCATGGATGGCCTGCCTTGCTGTAACCCCGGAGGGACCTGCAGAAATGAGGAGATTAATTTCAGTGGGCACAACTGTGCCATTGATACTGCATATGATACAGTGCATTAGTACACCAGTTGCCTTTCACATGTCAGCTGCTGATATTGCCAATATCACACATGTGCAATTACATACTATGTTGACAGCTACATACCACGGACACATCTTACACATGCATAAACTAACAGTGTACAAACCAGTCAAGTGTACATATGGCATATTACCTGCATGCTCCATGTCGTGCTGCTGTGTGGATCCAGCCTCCATCATGATGCAGGTGTATTGCTGTTGCTGTTCCGGGGCTGGAGCCACAACACTTAGGAGTAGCCCCTCCAGTCTGGTGAGGGGGGGATGTGTGGCCACCCCACCTCCTGTGGCAACCTGTTGCCTGTGGATATCCGGCCTTGCGCTGGCGGACATTTCTGATTAAATCACTGCAGTGATGTCATACCTGCTCATATGTCCTATTATGCGTGCCAATGTCATTTACCCTACGGACAAGGTCTTGCCACAGTGCAGCCCTCTCCTGCTGATTCTGGCTGGTGCAGGAAAACAGTATGTCATACTCCCGCACCAGGCTCTGGTGTATCTCCTCATCTTCCGCTGCAGAGTAGGCGGGATTACGCTGACACGCCATCTCCCTGGAAGAGAACACAAACAGGATATCAGCAGACTATGTCAGCAATATATCGCACACATACTATACATGATACTCAAGTGTAGTGATATACTACTACTCCCATATGTTGCATGTGTGTCTCGTGGTGGATACACAAGTACATGGCCAGATATCAGTGCTCAACCAACACCTGTGCAACAATACCTGCCACATTCCATACAACATAGTAGCATGCCCCATCGGTCAGCACACTGTGACAGGTCCAATGCACAACCTCACTCTGGGGTTCATACCAAGGTACTGTATGTGGAACGCCATCCACTAGTGTGATGTGGACACAAGTTACTCGGCCTGGATATACATATCCCACCACCACCACCAGCACAGTAGACTACTTTGATATGTATGTGATTAGACAGTTATTCACTTGTTAGGACTGAGATGGTATCCATGCAGCCCACTGGGCCAGTGGAAGCCACAACCCACACTGCTGACCCCTTTGCGAATGCTTACCATGGACATCCCACAGATTGCATGGAACTAGCACACACATTTCTAACCCAGACCCTATGCACAAAGGTTAGGCATCCTGTCCGGTGGACCCCAGCCAGAGGCAGATTGTATAACAATAGCAGGAGGCTACTGCAGGACACAGCAGATTCACATTAAGGGAAGGCATCTGTGGTCAGCACTGGTAATACGCTACGGTCTCTCATAACAATGGCCACAGCCTACTCTGGGAGGGAAATGGCCACAAACACTATAGATAACCACAAGGCCTTCTTCAGTTATGTTACACATATGGACCAAATGCCTCAGATATGCTCTGAGTTAATACACACCTACTTAACATTCACCGAACACACAGATATTGGCAACATTCTTGCAGACAGGTTCGGTGCACGTATCCCTCCTCCTTCTCCCCCACAAGTAGAAATACTTATCACAGCTGGATGTAACCTCCCTATCATCTCACATGTCCAGGTGAGGGCCGCCCTCAGCAAAGCAGAACACACAGCATCACTGTGACCTGATGGCATCCCTGGATGTGTGCTACATGCACTCCAAGAGGACATACAACCGCATATAAGACTGATATTTAACCTTGGCCATACTACAGGATATGTACCTGAACGCTGGCATACAGCAACAGTGGTCCCACACCACTAAGGAGGCACCTCTACTGATCCTGGGAACTACCGCATCATAAGCATAACCAGCCTGGTCTGCTAAGCTATGGTATTATTCAGTATGGGACGCATATACAGCGATATTGGGTACCTGCAGACACTTGTTCCCGGCCGGTTTGCCTTTGCGATGGGCTGATCCTGCCTTTCGAACCTGGCTGACCTTTCAAAACAGTCACTACAGCCATTGATGAAGGCAATGCACAGACAACTGCTGCTAGGATCATGGCCTAACACTGACTGACATGTAATGTATAGTCATCCCCTTTTGGTGGAACTACGTACACACAACATATCACATGGACATACCTATAGATACAGACCTATGACACATTTGGAGGGTTCATAGTATGCAGACTATTAACCTGCTACTTTACATTACCTGTGTTTGTCACAGCTGGTTGCGTTACCACTACTTCTGCTTCCTGCTGCTGCTGGCACGGCTTGCTACTGTCACTGCTGACAGCTTAGACTCAGTGTGTAGCGTGTGTATTTTTTTTTCTCTCACTCTCTGTTTCTGTCTCTGTCTGTCTCTCTCCCTCTGTCTGCTTCCAGACAGTGCAATGAACATATTGCATGTGTGGAGTGTTAGTACAGGATGCTTTTGTAGGTATCTGCATAGGTCCATGTGATGGCCTCTGCACCAATTGTAAGCCAGCATTTGCTAATTGCATGCAGCCAGTTGTGTACTGATTGCAGTTCTCACTGTGATTTCAGGACAGTGCTATAAAAGGGTATGTGAGATAGGCGTTGCCCTTTCAGATTGTAAGGGTGGGGACCATGCTGGTATGCTGTGGACACTGTTCTGTGAGTGTAAAGGATAGTATCTCTCTCATGATTCAGGCTGTGTTGTAGATTCACATTTCTCCATTCCTCTCTCATGTTCCCTGTAGTAAGTGTGTATGCACAATGACACCTACAACTATATATAGATATATCTATCTATATCTATCTATATATATATATATATATATATATATATATATATATATATATACATATATATATATATATATATATATATATATATATATATATATATATATATATATATATATATATATATATGTAAATATACATACATTTATATATGTACATTAACTGACATTATTACCTACTAGCTACCAAATAGCATGGTTGTTTCTGTTCACACACTACTATTATGGAAATCCACTAGTTTTGACAGTAATTCTAAATGACATGCTTTGTGTACTACACATCCTATATTCCCTTTACATTCATTCCTACTATTACATGATATATTTATTTTAGCACAATGTTCCTGTATAAGAGTCATGGCTTAGTGGTAGGTTATGCAGACTACTGTTTTCAAGGTCCTGGGTTCGGGACTGACAGTGGGATTTTATTTTGCTTTTGAACTGACTACAGGACCTGTCAATCAGAGTGACTAAGGCACTTTTAAGCAGTTGTAACCAGGTTAGCGCTGGTTTGCGCGGAGCTCACGCATGCGCACTGGCATTCAGCTCCGCGCACACCCGCTTACAACCGCTTAACAGTGTTTACTCTGGCGCACACCCACGCTATTTTCTTTGAAAGAAATGAAAATGGGGAGACAGGAAAGTGGTGAAAAAGGGGTCACAAAGAGGGTAAGACAGTAGGGAAACAAGCTTGGAATTTTCAGGAGGGATGTAGGTAAGGCCCATAGCTGCCCATTTCTTCATCAGCAACAGCTGTGCATATGTATGTAATTTGGTGTGACATTTGAAACCTTCCACCCCTGAGAGAGGTGTCAGGACAACAATAATACTTGTTGTACAGCCAATTGTAATTGATAGTTTCCATGTCCAGCAGACATGTGTGCGGAATGGGCAGCTATGTATGGGGCGTAATTTTTTTGTGGGTACAGAGTGCCCTTTTTTTCTTTTTTTTTTTCAGGTGAGAGTGGTATGTCAGGTGAAGGAAGTCGGTATAGCTGGGGAGGTAGGTTGGGTAGGTCAACAGACAAGACAAACAAGACGCATACAGGGGCGGTGTATGACAAGTGTGGGGGGTTACACAATTGACGGGGACAGAGGTTTGGATATCCAGAGCCCATGAGCCCACAGATGGCAACAGTGGAACTGATATCCCCAGCCATGGGCAGTTGCCACTGTTCCTTCACTGCCCAGGACGGGGCTGTGCTGGGGGCTGTGTAGGCCAGGCAACAGGCATGCCCATAAGTTGTGCCACCTGTGCCTCAAGCTGGCATAGGGGCCCAAGAACAGAGTCCTGGATCTCCCTACGCACCACAGTCCGGACTCTACGGAGGGTGAGTGGTGGTTCTCCTCCGGCCACACTTGCAGAGGGGGGATGAGTCCCATCCCCTGCAGCGCTTCCACCCACAGGTGGCACAGGGCCACCGGAGGAGGGTCCAGACTGGGCACTAGTGCCAGGTGCACTCGCCAGCTGAGGTGGGATAGGTGGATCCGCTGGAACCTGCCTTCCCTGTCGTCCTATGTTTTGCATTATGTCATGACAGTTTGGGTTAGTAACATATAATACCATTCACAATTAGATGCAACAGCATGCATTAGTATTCCCATTAACCAAACACCCAGATATTCACACCATTGAACAGCGAGCATAACACATGCATAATTTGAACAGCAATACACAGTCCAACAACATGCAGGGTTGATTGATGGCAACATGCCATCAGGTTTGGATGTATGAACAGGGCAGATGCATCAACGGACATGCAAATATTTATGACCCAACAGGACAAATGTCCAGGGGTGTTAATTGTGATTGCACATACCATTTTCACGTGGAATGGGTTATATGTGGTTATAGGGTGGGGTGAAGAAAATAATATTAACACCTTCGAATACCAATACATATGCTGTACATTTCTAATAGCTGCAAATATATACACACTACTGTTCTAACTACAGTTTCCTATATGATAACTACTTCAATTTGGTGATAGGACTGTTACTGCTACATCAATATACATTTTATTGTTCTTCATACACATTCATATCTGGCTTTGTTCAGCTACATCATCCTGCTACATTTGCTTTATATATCTATAGACAACTGTGGATGTTTGGTATGTCAGACAATCATACTATCTGCATATTGCAGACTGAGAGCAACATATCCAGATTTTGGGATACACATTCCAGCTGCAGCAACACTTTGAACAGATTTCGCTGTTTGGTTTTGCTTCTCACATGCATTTCATTCTGTACTGACTGCAGTATACTTTATTCAGGGGTTATTACTACTTTATTGGTGGATTCATAACACTTTCTCACACTCTCTCACTTGTTTTCATTTTACTATTCAGGATGGTACTTACTTCTAGGCTTTATTGACATGTTTTACCTGTAGTTATTACAATCCTTTCCAGCAGTCTCACTTCTATCATGTTTCAGTATTTCAACAGGGGTGTATTTCACACATGTGATTTGCTCATCTTCTGCAGCTGTACTTTTCAGCCTGCTGCTGGTTGTGTACTATTATATTACAGGTGGGGCATCTTTATTTCAGACTTTATTTCAGACATTTTCATTTTTCTGTTTGGATTACAGACTGCAACACACTTTTGTAATTAAGCAATACTTGCAAACACTCTTACACTTGTTACTTGCACATTCTATTACTTAGTGACTACACTGCACTCTTTTGCTAACTGTCATACTTTTATATTTCTTTACAGTTACTGGGAGAGGATTACTGACCTGCCTGGTGGCGCAACCGCACCAGCCTATCGCCATAGGCTCTGCGGTTTGCAGAACGGACACCTGCAGCTGTAATATAAATGAAGTAATATTGGAATACACATCTCCATAATATCAGCTAGTTTAATTTCTTACATACATAATTGCATGTAACTTACTCAGTAGTGGGGCGTTGGGCATTTGCCGGGCCTCCTGGACCCAAAGGTTCAATTGGTCCTGCTTGCATCTCTTCAGGTCCGCATGGTGGTGACGAACCTGCTCACCAGTCCTTGGAATCCCTGTGGCACTGGTGAGATCATGAGCCAACCGGTCCCATGCCTCAGCCCTATATGCTCCCCACAGGACCTGGCCCTGCATGAGTTGGGCCTCATGATTGTGGACTAGGAGCCAGACCATGTATCTGGACTCCTCAATGCCCCACCTCTGTGCTCGAAAGTAACTACCCTCACCTACTCCTGTCATTCTGGCTGCAAGTCAGTTCTACAATCGTTTATGCTGTGTATTCCCGCCTATGGGGCTTATATATGATGTTTTTCCCGCACATATCTGTGATTGGCCATTTTGGAATTGTATCAACTTTACAAAACCTGCTTTGTCATGCTCCACTTTGTATTTATTCCTATATATTTGCTATTACTGCATTTATAGGTACTGCTGTCATGGCTTAGTGGTTCAGTACCTTGACTATGGTGCATAGTATCCTGGGTTCAAACCTAGCCACTGCTTTTTATTTTTTATGACTGTCTAGACAGGCTGAGGGGTGTGTCTGTGTAAAGGCAGTTTTGATACGGCTTGCTCAACGTTGCCCATCGGTTAGCTTGTTGGCATGGTGCACAGCTCTGCGCAAACAAGGTGCACTGGTTTATGCCTCATTTGGCTATCAGCACACATATTACACTCAGCTCAGCTAGGGGCACACAGTTTCAGTGTGTTAAACCACTGCTCACCTACGGGCACTCATTTTGCACATGTTGAACCACTGCTCACCTTTGGCACTCATTTTGCACCTGTTAAACCACTGCTCACCTTTGGGCACTCATTTTGCACCTGTTAAACCACTGCTCACCTACGGGCAGATGCACTCACCTTGTTAAACTGTAGCTCAGCTATAGGCACATCTGGCATTTTTTATTATTTTATCTCACATTTCTTCAAAATAAATGGACTATTTCATTACATTTTACATGAACTATGATTTTTATATGTGTACATGTTTGGCAGGGACTTGTTTCGTGCTTATTTTACTAAAAATAAAAGTTGGTGTTGTGGGGGCTCGAATCATGAATGCCTGCTCTTCAGCCGATGTCTCTACTGCTACGCTATTGCTTCTTGGTTTACTTTGCATATGTAGTTCTTATATCCTTTTCCACTGACTGCTAACTGTGGCTAAGCTACGGGCATGCCCGCGCAAACAAGCGCACTCATGGGCAAACATCTTTATGTTTAAAAAAAATATATAAGATGTTCATTTATATATTTTATGTTCATAGTCTGTGGGGGCATGTGTTGTGTTGTGTTTATTCACATTTCCATGGCCTCTGTTGTGGGTGTTTACTTTGGGCAATTTTACTCTTCTGGGGGCGTGTCCGCTTGCAGGGCTCGGCCTACGGACACGCCCCTTACTGTCTTCCACTGACCGTGTTAGCCTTCGGTGTGATTCAGCATGCCCTCATGCATATGCATGACATGCTGACGTCACAACGTTTAACTGCAGCCTCCGTGTAAGCCATGTATCTCTTACATGGAGGCTTCGTGAATCCTGCCCAACAACATTTCTTTTGAATGTGAGAGAGAGAGTTTGTTCCTAATTATAGTACCACAGCTGCTCCCCTCACAGACCTGACAAGGAAGAACAGGCCAGATAAGGTAGTGTGGACCCCAGCATGTGAGCAGGCATTTCAGAAGCTTAAGGAAGCTTTGGGAGGACCCCCTGTGTTAGCCAGTCCAGACTATATCATAGAATTTGTTGTGCAGGTGGATGCTTCAAACTATGGGTGGGGGCTGTACTTAGCCAGATTTCTTCAGAGGGGGAAGAGCACCCAATGGTTTATCTCAGTCATAGGCTCCAACCCAGGGAGGAATGCTATGCAGCGGTAGAAAAGAAATGTTTAGCCATAGTGTGGGCATACAAAAAATTCAGCCTTATCTGTATGGAAGAAAATTCACTGTGATGACAGATCACAACCCTCTAACATGGTTAAACTGAGCCAGTCAGCAAAATGCCAAGCTGCTAAGATGGAGCCTGGGGTTCCAAGCATATGATATGTCAGTGCAGAACCGCAGTAGGAGTAGCAATGCCATTGCAGATGGGCTCTCAAGACAGGGAAAGGGGTTAGGTACACCCAGATAGATCTCACACTCTCAAGCGATGTTTCTCAAGGGGGACTTGAAAAACTTGCTTGAGTTCCCCGGGGGGGGGGGAGATGTAAAGATTTGGGGAAGATGGGCTAAGACTGCCAGCCTAGTCAAATATAATTTGATACATAATTTTATCAGTTGTATAAATAAATGTAAAATACAGGCTTGTGTTTTTAAATGAAAGAAAACACTTTAAAATGTGAACTTCAAGATTGTTGCAACATTGCCATCTGCTGTAAGGAAAACCAAGCCAAACATTTCAAATGTGTCTTTTGAAGCTGAAAAGATCTTATGAATCTCTTTGATGTTTACAAGTCGGCTTCAGTGGGTCTGGATGAAGGTTTCATGCCCATTGTTTTAAGGTTAAAGTTAAGGGCCAGAATTTTCATGTGGAAGGTGCTTTATTGCTCTGGTTTCTGCTAGAGTGTATATGTGAAATGCTTTGTATTGTTGTAGTTTCATGAGCAGGTGTTAGCTTGCTAAATAATGCAGTTTGTGGCCTGAGAAAACCTAAGTGTCAAAATTATGTAATTTGGGAGGGCCTCAGCAGAGCTGTAGGTTAGTGTTTAAAAAATATTGTTCAGTGAGAGACTGTAAGCATTTTGATCTTGGACATCTAACCCAGCACTGCTTGCTCTTTATGTATGTAAGTAAGATAATAGCACTGTGATTTCTCTTAGGAATAGTTAAACTTAGAAGAAAGTTAGACTAAGTATTTTCTTTGAAATCAGATCTTTCCTACTGTATTGTTTTAAGTTTCTGTGTGATATCTGAACTCTTAGATATCTCTGTGGTGTAGCAGTATTGTCTTGTGTTTTAATTATTTATTATTAAATATTTTAAAAACCTTTACCTGTGGCTGGTTTATGTAGAGATAATTTAACCTCTAAAGTACATTACACATTTACAGATTTTACTGTCTAAGTAACTCCAAATTAAGCCTTGACTGTCTAGTCATACTACCATTGGATTATAATATTGCTGATAATTATTTTAAGCTGGTGGTGGTAGTAATTACTACCATATTGTCTGGGTAAAGGGGTATAGCTGGAGAATCTGTGTCAGCCTTTCCCAGGAGTGTCTGTTAAGTTGTATAAATACTTATCTCAAAGTGTGGGTGTGTGTCAGCTACCTGGGCAGGGACACAAAGCACTGGTTGGACTGAGAAGATACTGGAGGTTAGCTTGCCAGCTAGGCTGAGATCTGGACCCTATAGCTGTGCAAGTGGGGATTCTTATTGGGGACCTGGTGAGCAAGGGAACAACCAGCCCCAGACTGACTGTGATCTCTGTGTGCACTTAAAGGAAATTGTACTTTGCTGTGTGTATTAGTTATCCTTCCCTCTTCTAGGAGTCACCCTCTTTGGTGTTAGTGGTGAGGATTGAGGCTCCTTGAAGGTTTTTAGGTACTTTCAACAATGTAATATATTTTTAAATTGTAAGAATAAAAAAAAAGAAGAAGAAAAAAGAACAAACAATAGTTTAGTATTAATAACCACTGTGTGATCTTGTAGTGTTTCAGGAAGAAAATAATCCTCCCTTTTCTCATGATAAATTTTTGAAAGTGTTTATACAGTCTGCATTTAATTAAAGAAAAGTCAGTAACAAATGGATTAACAAATAACTCATTTGGTAGAACTTTCTTATATACAGAAAAAAATAAAATGCGTCATGAAATGGTCATTGAACTGATTCACTTGTTAGACTGTCTGATGACGGGGAACACCTGTTTGTGGTGCAGCCATGGAACCTTCCCTGAATATTATTTAGGCAGAATTAAAAAAAAATATATCACTGAACTAACTATTCAATTTCCTGCACAGTCTGGATTCTGATGATGAAGATTATGTTGAAGGGTATCAGCACAGCTTGATGATAGTTTATTTCTGTGGTGACAGAAGTGGTGAGTGAACAATTCTGGGACTTTGTTAGAAAGTTTCCAGAGGCTGCATATAAGATGGTTGAATTAGATGATAAGGTACACAGAAAGACTTGTGCATAACAGGGGTTCCAAAACAAAAAGTAGGACAGAACCTTGTTAAATCCATGAGAAGTACATTTCTGATATTAAATGGGTTGTCAAAAAATTAATTAGTTCTGAGACTGTTGAATCTCTTCACTGGTAGCAGATATGACTGTTGGAAAACCCAGTGTTATTGTAGCCAGTGCCTGCATATAGGGGGACAAACCAATGACTATTGACTAGGTGTTCTGGGATCAATTAGCATCTTGAGTGCTTAATGTCACTATAAAGGAAATATGGGTAATCCCATTATTGGGGAGAGGGCAGGGTGGTGCAGGAAAAAGTTTGACACAATCCCTTGGAGGAGGGGTGAGATTTCCATATGCAATTGCACAGGGAGGATATTTTGAACCCCTTTTGTGAAGTGGGTGGCTGATCTCACAACTCAGAGACTGGGTTAGGAACTTACACAAAAATGCTCTCATTCCTGCATTGCTGGAGAGAACAGGCACTCTGAGATGTCTGCATAAACGATGGCCATTATGTACAACTCTTATGCCAGCACGTTTGGGGCTCTTGAAAACTGGAGAACAAATGCACTCAGGTACAGCATGTGGAGCTTGATTGTCAGAAGGCAAAGGGGAAAACGCACCAAAAGAACAAATAGAATTATCATGATGCAATTTGAAAATTTGTTTATGAATGGAAAAAGTACCATTCAAGTTTTGGACACTGGGTAAAATGGGCATGTCAGTCAAAAGAAAGATTTTAGTTTTGTCATAATTTTTAAGAGGGTAGCTAATCTCTAAAAGTCTATACCAAAACATCCTTCTCCCAGCTCTGATAGACTTCTTCCTTGGTTTATTTTCTTGTGCTTTGATCACCTAGTACATGCTCTTTGTCATACATTCAGTTTGTGGCTATGCAGCAATGCAGCACCTACATTTGGGAAATACTCCACCATCATTCTCCTTCCCAAATCTTTAAAACCTTCCATATCCCAAGACTACATCACCCATATCATTTCTCCCAAGCCTTTAAAAATTCCTAAAATATGTTACTTTCAGTTCTCTACCTAGATAAAAATATAGCTTACAATTCAACAGCCAACAAGATTTCTAGTCATGACACAATAATGCAACTGAGCTGTATACCCTCACCAATTATATCAAAAATAGACAAAGAAAAGCTTACATGCACCATCATGCTTGACTAAACTAAAGTATTTGGCCATATAGATCACAGCCTACTTTTAGACTCTGTTGCTGGCACTAGAGTCTGCCCCAATGTCCCCTGTGTTGGCTCCCACACTTTATGTGTTAAAAACCTTTAATGTCAACATTAGTCCATAAACCTCTAGTTCAGCCAATGTACACAAAGTGTCCCCCAAGGTTGTGTCCTCTGTCCCTTACTCTTCTGCATCTTCATAAACAGGCTGCCCTCTGATCTTCCCACCTGGTTGTTATATCTGTGTAGATGACATGGCTATTTGCAGTTTCTCATCCTCCACCTCATCTGCATTAATAAAGTCACAGTAAGAAAATGACTTCAATCTTTTGCCTAATTGGACCCTCAGCAGTAACTGCAAACTCAACCTCAAAAAAACAAACAAAAAAAAAAAAAAACAAAAGTCATATTCATTTGAAACAAACAAAAATTAAAAAAATGCTCCTAGCTGCCACCTCTTCCACAATAGAAAAATCCTACAGAAATAACAGACCAATTTCAATACCTCTGTATCTATCTGGCCCCAAAACTAAACTTTGAAACTAAGATTTCCCAAACTCTCTTCAGGGTCAGAAGAATTTCCCACTTCCTCTCACATGAAGGTAGAAACATCAACGGGGCATTTTGCAAGAAAAGTTGCTTAATGCCCTTTCATTATCTTCATCATCTTAAATGAACCTAATGGCACTTTATTACCTCTCAAACAGAACTGACTACATTTCCAATAATATTGCCAAAAACAGCACTATCAGCTTCTCCAACGCTTTCTTCTTTTTAAATTTCTTAAGACTCTATCTTGCTCTTACAGTCCATCTCAACATTAATACTTCCTGGTACAACCTCAGATCAATTCCACCACCTGCAATCTCCCTCTACCACCCAAGGAGCAAACTATACAGCTTTCTTTATCATGGGTCCAAAGCACTGGAAACTTCTTCCCTTTTATCTAGATACATTGTCCTTTACTAAATTCTCTACCCAGTTAAAATACCTCTCCAAAACTGTAAACCTCTCCTCATCCCTCCTCTCTTTTCATCACCATTAATTATCATATATCACCTTCCCCTTTCAACAGTCCCATTGCACATTTGCACTAGTCCTAGTAATGCTGTCAATCCATACATTCTTCCCTCCCTCATCCCATAAACCTCTTATTTCCCTCTATCTATCCACTCACTCTATCTTCCTTTTCTAAGCCTGCCCCCCCCCCAGATAATCAACTATTTTACTTTCTTTATTATTATCATTTATTTGCTTTTATTTACTGAGATAGTCTGACTGGACCTAGAAAAAGCCCCATTTAAATGGAGGCCAGGTGGAAAAGCTCTACATAACAATGACAATGCAATAGTTTTGAACCACTTGAGAAATAAGAAAAATTTACATGATTACACAAACTATAAAAGACAATATATAATGTCTGTCAGTGTAAAATCAGATGTTAAATGTAAACTCAGAATAGATTATTATACAGTAATAAGCTTAAGTCAAAGAACAAGAAACAAGCCATATTTACACGTTGGTATTTTGAGCTAGTTTATAATAAAAAGGGTAAGGTAAACTTTTACTTTTTAAGATGTATAGTTACAGTAAGGCTAACTTACTAAAATATTGACTATAATTATAGTCAATTTTGCATTTAAGCTACAGATTATATAATGTGATAACAGAGGCATGTTAGGGAGTTAGCTGCATTGGTGAAATTAATGTTAACTTACACTATTGAATTTGCATTAAAAGACGCAAGTTGAAAAAGGGAAGATTGAGACCTGGTTAATTTTCTGTGGGATAGGTAAGCTTACCCTGGGAATATGCAGGAACACATCCAAGACTAATTGATGTATTACTTTTATTAAGTTTTATAGCCCATGGGGCTTTTCCTCTAGTCTAATTGGTTGAGGTAAGGAATTCCAAATGTGTGACACACAGTGTGAATGCAGAGATTTTCCTGAAAAGTTATTGTTTTTGGATATTGTGAAGAGAGGTTGGTCCATAGAACACAGTGACCTATTTGTGGATAAGGGTTTAATAATATGTTTTAGAGCTTGTCAGTTCAGGGTCTTATGTTTTATATTATGAATTACCACCAGCTGGGTCAGCCATAAATTGTACAGAAGTTCCACCCAGGTTAGCTATTTTAAGGTGAGACAGTGATGTAACTTTGTTAAAATTAACTGTAACTAATTAAAAGTAACCTTATTGGAATTAAGCAGTTTTATTATAACATTGCTCAGTCTTCAACTGAAGGCCATACTAAAGGTTTGTGGAAACTGGGGCAGAATATAGGAAAAGGCTAATAGATGCTATTATTTTTTTTTAGCAGTGTCTGTGAGACAATCTTTGCAGTGATAGGGGAGACCAAGTTTTTGGTGTTTTTTCTTTCTTTTTTTTTTTTATTTGATAAATTGCTGAATGTGAATGTCTAATTGTTATCAGCTATGACAACTATCAGCTTGGCGTGAGAGATAATTTTGAGAGTTGTGTTATTTATAGATGTAACAGAGATGGTACAATTATCTCTATCAAATATTTTTGGTATAAAGATTATAGTTTTCTTTGCAATGAATATGAGGGTTCACTTTTCAAGATGTGACTCAATGGTGGAGAAGGATACTAAGGTTATAACTTGGAATCCTTGTAAGGTTTTGATAGAGCAGATAAGAGTAACATTTCTGTATTGAATAACAGTGGCTTCTTTTGCTGCTTTGAAAAAGTCATTTGGAAGTCATTTACAAATGTTAAAATGAATGCAGCCTAGAACTGAACCTAGGGGACTTCAACAGTAATGGATATAAAGGTGGATAATTCTTTGGATCATCTGACTGCCTGTAGTATTTTACTTAAGTAGTTATGAAACCACATAAAATGGGGAATATCTAATTAAGTAATGTTAATATATATATATATATATATATATATATATATATATATATATATATATATATATATTTTTTTTTTTAAATAGGAGAGTGTATCAAATGCCTTAGAGGCCTAGAAAGAGGAAAGAGCCTAGGTCACCAATATCCCTGTGAAGCTTAATTAGGTGAACAAAGCTGAGAATAACTATATTTGTGCTATGTCAAGGTTTGAATCTATAGTGAATGAATAAAATACAAGTCCAACCAAGAAGACAAAATAAAGCTGTCCAAATACCATCAAAATGACCAGTAGTCCATCAATAATCCACTTTATTAAGATACGAACACAGGAGCAACTACCATAAGCGCTTTCGTCTTAGGCACAAGACTTCATCTGATGAAGTCTTGTGCCTAAGACGAAAGCGCTTATGGTAGTTGCTCCTGTGTTCGTATCTTAATAAAGTGGATTATTGATGGACTATGGTTATTTTAATGGTATTTGGGCAGCTTTATTTTGTCTTCAAGGTTTGAATCTATGCTATGAGGGTAACTTTAGGTTAAAGTCTATGAGAAGTTTGAGCAGTTGTGACTGAATGCAGTTTTCTAGAATTTTGGATAGTGGTAATAGTATGGTGATTAGAAGTATATTTACAAATACACTGGTGATGCAACCCTTGCGGAATGGTATGATATATATATATATATATATATATATATATATATATATATATAATATATATATATTTTTTTTTATGAACTTCAGGAATGTTGATTTCTAGAATGGACTTGTTAAGTAAGATTGAAACAGGATCGGCAAGAGTCTGCTGCCATTCTATGGAAGCTAGAAGGAAGGCTGACATAAGTGGGTGAGGTTAATTATAGTTTGTGTAAGAGCTTTGCAGTGCTTGAGATGGCAACATGGTCAAAACAAAATAGGTTTTGTTGTGTTATAAGAGCTATTAAAAAAAGGGTCCACATACATTACAGGACATGAGAGTTAGATGGGGGCATGCAATATTTTCAGTAGGGTTGTATTATATTGGGGATGGCCGAGTAGGTTGGCCATGGTGAAAAATGTTGCGTACTGAAGACCAAAATAGTTTAGAGCTTATATAGTGGGCTTGTTGAATGGAGCTGTAGTAAACTGTTTTACTAGATTTATTGTGCTGTTTAGTTAGATTACATAGATGTCTAAAATATTTAAAGTTGTTTTGGGAACTGCTATATAACCATGCATGCCCAAGTTGTTTTGTGAACTGCTATATAACCATGCATGCCAGGCTCTATCCATCTTTCTTATAAGTTATTTTGTCTCTAAGATTAGCCAGTGAGCAGGATTGTATTTGACCCTTTTTGTTTAAGTGACAGTAGCTGATTAAGAACTTAGAGGAAGGTGTTAACTGAAGAAGACTGCAGTGTCATGTGGAGATGGCAATTTTAATAAGCTCTTATTGCATTGATTTAAGGTTGCAATAAAGCTATTTTTGTTAAACATGGAGAGATTACAAACTTTTTTATAACAATGCTGCTTGGTGTTCTTCAGGGTAGTATTTTAGCAAATATTTTATTAATATTGTGCAGCATTAATAATTCAGTTTTTCAGTTTACATTTAACCATATTAATATGTTGATTAATCTTTCTTGACTGAAATTTTTTTAATATTATGTGCTATAAGGCAACTTTCTCTACTGTTCAGATCTTTAATATTCTGTATCATTCCTGGTCTGAGTGAAAATAGTCATACTGGTTCATGTCTCTAGATAGATATATAGTTAGACAGACATATAAAGGTATGAATAGATGTAATATAAAAAAACAAAAAAAACAAAAGTGTAAACTAATCTCCACCCATATTTGATCATGTGGCCAGTAATAGCAGACATACAACTCTCATAATCCTCCTCATGTTCAACTACTTTACAGATAGATAATCCAAAAAAAAGTACAGGAGCAAACCAAGGCTGGCAACAAAAATCAGCATAAATCCAGCAGTCACTATGGCTTATTCAAGCAGCAAAAATAAATGCTAGTTTAAACAATGACTGAATCATAGAAAAAACAGGTAAAATCCAAGCCGTTTTATTGGTAAGTGCTTTCACCCTGTAAGGGCTTTTTCAAACCATAAGAAGCAAACACTGAATAAAATCAAGTCACATTTTATAAGGAAATAGGGATGACATCACTTCCTATTCCTAATTCAAACTTTTCAGTATGCAAAAACAATGCATATATATAAAAAATATGTATTGTTCAGGTTCTGAAGAAGTCATACTTGTTGATGAATGCGCTTAACAATATTGTTTTATTATTTTATAGTCATTAAATGTTACTGTGGGCTCGCAACCTTGGTACTCCTTTTTTATTATTTAGTTTTATTCAGAGCACTATTTGCACTACTTATTTGGATTGAGTTTTTATATTACTCTAACAATAATTCAGACTTTAGATGGAGTTTGGTCCTGGGAGAACTGGATGCAAAGTTTGGAAACTAGTATTACTGTATAGATTGCTGCATGTATAATTAGAGATGCTAGAGTTTTAAAGAAACAAATGATAGGGGGCATTCAAAAACAGACAGTGTCATCACATAGTGTTAACTTACCATGAGCTAGTGTTTTTAATTCTTTCCTATCTGCATCTTGGAGCAACATAAGTATATTAAGTGAATGTTTTGAACCAAAGCCTTTATTTTAGCTGTATATATACAGTGCAGATAGAATTATGAAAAAATGCTCACATTAATTAGCAATCCATGACACTGATAGCCCTTTAATAATACACTCAGATATTTTGTTTGAAGAGTGTTATTATAGAGGCTTTATTATGTTATATCATTGGTACAGTGTAATAATAAAAATATCTTTAACAGCAAAATGCAGCCACGATAAGATCATTCTGATACTTTTATGAGTTAACTGTGGTTTATGGGTTCATAGGTTCAATCTAGGCTGTTGCTCTGATAGATCATTTCTAGCACAGTCTTAAGATCCCACTCCATCTCTACCCCTCAGTACAAGTAACTATCAACTGATTTCTTTCCCTTCCAGTAAGGGTCTGTGTTACCTGATTTTGGGGGAATTTACTGTTTCCAATCCATTTATCCAGGTTACATATGAAAAGGGTCAAGGAGGGAGATCAATTGACAGAGGTATTTATCTCAGCAGTAGGTCTTGTTATGTTATCATGTTATTATGGAAGTGTAATAGTTTTGAGTGGATGTTTATGGTGGTGGTGTTTTTTGTCAAATGTATATTGTCACTTTGGACTAGACCATGAGAGAGACTTTGCAGACAAGACAAAGGTCCTCCCCTCAAATGTTGGTCAGAAATAAAGACAGATTGCTCTTAAAGGTGGTCTGTTCAGCACAGGGAAACCATATCCTTGACTTTATTTATGATGAAATTCAGAGGTGTTTCAATTTAAGTTACATGTTTGGAGAGGTACATACCAAAAGGTGCATTATATTCTATTATTGGTCTCATTAGTGAGGAGTGAATAGGGATAATAACTTCCTTTGACATAGAAAATATATCTCTGATAATTAGACTGGTTACATAGAAAGACTTCCTAATAATAGTAGATACATTAGATACATGGTGGTCAAATGACAAGTTTACTGTCTATGAAAGTACATTGGTGCCTAATAACTTTGTTAATTTTCAGAAGAGTGTCATTTATGTGTCAGGTTCATTGCTGCATGTGTTTATCAAAGGAAAGTATGCTATATTTCTTGGCATTTAACTCTAGGTTATAGTGCTAGCACCATGTATTTGTTTGTGTAGGTGCTCCCAGAGAATCCAGGAATCAGCTGTAGAGTTTATGGTAGGCCAGGGTTAATAGTCACCCATAAACTTATTCATCCACAACCATTTGATAATAGCTTTGACATCAGAAAAGTAAATAGACTTGTAAGTACCCTTTTTCTAAGGAGGGCATGCATATAACACTAGATTGGGTTGTGAGTGAGCTAGTTTGCTCTCCAGTGATTTACATGTTCAAAGAAGTCTACTAAGTTTAGGAGGCAGCAGTTACCTTTATTGACGCTAAATTGCTTTGGATTAAGGAACTGTAGACTGACAATATCCATTTTTTACTAGTTTCATAATGATGCACTCAGTTTCTTTGCAGATAATGTTAACTAGGTTTATTGGTCTGCAGGTCACAAAGTCAGTGGTTGGTTCTCTCTTGTGAACTAGGGTGCACACAACTGTTTTACACATCTCAGAAATGAAGCCACTGTTGAGGCTGAATTTGAACAACTTTAGTAGTAAGTCATTAAGTCTGTGCTTAAAGCTAACAAGAAAACAGTGCAAGGCATCGTCTGTGCCCATGGTCTGGTGTTCTTGGCCTTGGAAAGTACATTCAGGACTTGCTCCATGGTGGTCTGGGGAGGAAAAAGGCATGATAACATGGGAAATGATTATGGGGAGATAAGGTTGTAAAGTCTGAAATAGTTTGACAGCTAATATACTGGCTATGTCCAACATGGCTCAGTGTGTGTTACTATTAAGTGTAGTAGAGGATATTGCTTCTAAAGTTTTTAACAAACTTGAAAAATGTCTTTTTGTTGTCCTTTACAGAAGTAGCAATTTTCTCTGCAAACCTATCACTGCAGCATTTTTGAGTTTGATTCTGAAGTCTTAGTTTAGCCTTTCTGAGTTTATGTTTGAAGGTTAAGGCATTCAGTTAATTCCTCTGAGCAATAAGATTATTCTTTTTCAGTACAGTTTAGTTATACTAAACATATTATTAGGATATTTTTCTGAACTTAACATTATATTTGTATTGGATGGGGACAATGCCTCATAGCGGGCACTGAGGTAAGAATGGAAATTATCTGTAAAAGCATCAGTGCATGTGCATGCATGGGTCTGTGTGTGTGTGTGTGTGTGTGTGTGTGTGTGTGTGTGTGTGTGTGTGTGTGTGTGTGTGTGTGTGTGTGTGTGATTGTGTGATACCGGGCCATCAAAATAGGGTTAGGGTGTGCTTCAGTTTCATCGAGTCATAAGCTAAGCCCAACATATTTGCCCTTGAATAATCTGTAAGGATAGAATAGTTTGAAGGTAAAGCTGGTTTTACCCTCATAGTGAGTGTTTATGTGCAGTGCTCAAATCTGACCAAAGATGAGGTAACTAACAGTGAAGACATTAGCAGGATGATATTTGTGAGGACTAGATCTAATAGTTTTAAGCTCTTAGTTGGGACCTGACCTAACTGGCTTACAAAGCTAGTGGTTGTGACATTTAGGAAGTGTTGTGAATACATATTTGAAGTAGTATAGATTTTCCAGTTTATGTACAGATAGTTGAACTATTTCAGGAAAATAGTATTTGGTTTACTGGGAAAGAGGAACATAATTCCATATATGTAAATGTCTGCATGATAAGCAAATGAAGGTAAACACTGAAATAAAGATATAATGATATGAAAATGTACAAAATCAAGTCCTGATTCAAAGTCATTTTGTATGAACTTGCATGTGCACTATGACTGCAAGTGTACAAGTATCAGCTGTTTGCCCTGTCCAGCCTTTACCTGTATCCCTGTCCTCATTTTACCGTGCAAGTACAAGGTATGACTGTTAAATACATAAATAAATAAATAAATAAATAAATACCATAGCATGCATACTTACAAAGAAGACAGTAGCAATGCATATTATCAAGGCAGGATTTGCACAGCAGTATCTTATCATACTTAATGCCATCAGTTTCTGTCCAAAAGCACTATGTGGCAAATGACAACAATGAACGTTTTTAGATGGTGAATACACACCATACATGGATTAACCAGGGGAGAGCTGACCATTTTCCTGTTGATCGGGACATTATTGAGCTCCTGCTGGCATATGACTCCCACAAAAAGAATCTACAGGAAAGCATGGCCTGTATATCCCTATGAAGACATAAGTATGTGCAACACTCACCATCTTAGATACAGGGATCTTTCATGAACAAATAGGGCAAACAGTAGGCATATCACAGCCATCAACCTCAAGAATACTTACAGTTTCTTGGTACTATGTCTGCACATAAAGATGAGAACATCTGATTTTACAGGGCAGCAGAAGGAACAGCTAGTTCTATTTGTCACTGCTTTGACATTGCAAACCTCCCTAATGTACTGGATGCCACAGAGTGTACACATGGTCCAGTAGAGGACAGGCTTGGTCTATAGCCACATCTGTATGTCAATAAGACAGACTGTTATTCTGTGACCTACTAGGTAATGTGCAATACACATGGTATTAGCAGATCCCACACAGTTTTAATGATTCACATGTATGGCATATATCAGCTGTATTTCCACTTCAAAAAGAGTAACTCTCCATAGGGCCATCTAGCTGCTAAATGCAGTCACCACGGGCAGAATATAGGTGAAGAGCTGAATGTAGTGTGTACATATGTGCTAACCCCACAAACATTGCCCAATATTCACTTTTTTATATTAATGATTATGTAAAATAAAAAAGTATGTTTGCTTCTTTCAGTAGTCATATTTTGAAGTCATTTAACTGTATAAATTAAACAGATATGCAATAAGTAATTGCTGTCTATGCATACTTTAATTGCTGTTTGAACAAATCAGTCTTTAGATCTCATAGTGATCAAGCTATGGCATTAACAACATTCAGTTTTAGAATAAATGTTCTTGGGCATACATACATATATAATATATATATATATATATATATATATATATATGTATATGTATATATATATATATATATATATATATATATATATATATATATATATATATATTCTTTGAATTTTTGTCTAAATACTAAACATGACAACGCTGGGCCAAGAATAATGAGTCTGGATCTTTCAAGTTAACCAGGCATTTCAAATGCAAATTAATCATGTATTTTTTAAAGTATTGGAGGTAACAGATCCATAGTACTATATTTAATAATTTTCTTGCATTATGTTCCTATGCCAGTTATCCAGTACATATTGGACACGTATTAAACATTATTTTTGAAACTGATTATACATGCAGTAAACATTTTCTCATTATCACCATGTAAAGTTATGTGGCATCAGTGAACTAATATAATCCATGATGTAGCCACATATTCTGAGTTGACTGTAAAATGAAGGAGAAAATATTTCATAAATCAAAGCATGTGATTTCCTGTGCCTTGCTTAACATGCATGCCTCTTGCAATGCATAATTTTATCTAACATCAGAAATCCAAATGGCCCGTTCTTCTTTTGCTTATTATTTAAAGCGTTTATATTTCATGAATTAAAGGATAAGTAGAATCTGCAAAGTGAGAACCACCACAGACAATACCATTCCAAAATTAGTCATACAACTACCATAGATCTGGATTATAAAATGTAAAAATATGTATATATAGAGAGAAATGAATGACACACATACATCTTAAATAAAATATCAACATAGTTGCGACACGCAACGAATAATTTCAAGTCACTCTAGAGTCTAACAGATTCATAGCTTTGCAAGCTACGCCTGACCTACCTCAAATCTATATACCAGTCTAATTAATCTAACACAAATCCTAATCTAGTCAATGTCATCTCAGAATAAGAAAGATAACTAAACAGACTTAATCATATCAATTTAAAAATAAAATATATGTAGCTTACCAACAAGTACATTTTAAAGAAATACAAAGTATGTCAAGATGAGACATCTTTTATTTATTTATTTTTCTTTTCTTATCCCCGTAGATCTTTAGAATTGCAGCTAGTCTAAGTTAACTGCTATATATTGTTATATAAAGAAACGCGGAATAAGGAACAAAATAAATGCATATGTAAATAAGTGCATGCTCAAATGTAGACTTAGATAATGTAATATATAAATACACAGCTGCTATACAGAGTGTATTAGTGCACTGCATTTAAATTGATGTTTACATTTATATGTATATATATATATATATATATATATATATATATATATATATACACACACACACACACACACACACACATATATATATATATATATATATATATACACACACACACACATATATATAAAAAATATAGCCCAGAATCGTCTTCACATGAAACAAGCCAACCAATTACGTAGAAGAAACAGCATATGCAGAGAAACTCACGAGGTGCATGTAGCAATAAACGTACCTCTACTAAAAAAGAACGCCAGTCCTTCAATATAAATATAGTCTCCTTGAGCAGATCAATGCTCAACAGATGAGCAGAATAATCCTATGATGTAGCATAAATATATAGAGCAGCAATCAATCTCGAACACCACCACTGGTAAAGGCAAAGATTTATTAGAACAAAAACGTTAGTGCTTTCACGGACATAACATTTCCGCTTCATCAGACGTTACCAAGCCATTCAAAGAAGCACATATATGCATCACTTCCTCTATACGTCATAAAACATCAAAACAAATTTAAAAAAACAGTAATATAATATGAAATATAGAATACTGACCAAATATAATATTAATAAACAATCAATATAAAAATGCACCATTCCTAACATAAAATCAATCAGATAGCAAAAACAAATACTAACAAACAAAATCTATAGAATAAATATAAAGACACCAGTCAAATTCATTTCTAACCTGTGATATCAAAGTACAAATACTAAACATATAACTCAATATTACTGCATCAACATACAAGACATTGAACAACATACTATCTAACAGACCTTGCTTTAAGTATGGGTTTAAGGGGTACACATTCGTTTAAACCTCTACCCCTATTATTCTATAGATTTTGTTTGTTAGTATTTGTTTTTGCTATCTGATTGATTTTATGTTAGGAATGGTGTATTTTTTATATTGATTGTTTATTAATATTATATTTGGTCAGTATTCTATATTTCATATTATACTACTGTTCTTTTAAATTTGTTTTGATGTTCTATGATGTGTAGAGGAAGTGATGTATATATGTGCTTCTTTGAATGGTTTGGCAACGTCTGATGAAGCGGAAATGTTATGTCCGTGAAAGCGCTAACGTTTTTGTTCTAATAAATCTTTGCCTTTTACCAGTGGTGGTGTTCGAGATTGATTGCTGCTCAATATATTTATGCTACATCACAGGATTATTCTGCTTATTTGTTGAGCATTTGTTTGCTCAAGGAGACTGTATTTATATTGAAGGATTGGCGTTTTTTCTTAGTAGAAGTACATTTACTACTACATGCACCTCATGAGCTTCTCTGCATATGCTGTTTCTTCTGCGTAATTGGTTGGCTTGTTTCATATATATATATATATATATATATTTATTTCTTCGGATAAAATAAAAAGATTATCTGGCTACCAAAAGGTTGCAATTACTGAAATTACTGAAGCATTATGTGTTCTTAAACATCAAACATACCAGCAATATTTGCTTATATCATTCCCTATAAGAAAGAATATCATCCAAAGGAATATTGGTCTGAAATTCACTGCATATCTACTGTATTCCTGGAAACAAATTGGGGGTATATGAATCATTAACATAACCCACTTCATTAATGAACACATCTATTACCAGGCATCTAAAGCAATAAGACTGCTATATTAAAATAACATGAAAACAGTTAGTTAGTTATTTATACACTATCTTAATCATGGCCTATACAAAATATACTGTAATTTTCACCAGTTTGAAATAGTTCACGGGTTGTCAATAAAGAAAATAGGATGGAAAATACGCATTATTCTCACTGAAAAATGGGAGTTATCCTTTTTCTTTGTACCTTGTTGAGGCCTTACAGAGGAATTAGGTTAATATAAAGCCATTCCCAAGATTACTTGAAAATGCATGCCTAAAGTGTATGTTGAGAGGAGCTAGTAAATGATCTTATAACTTGCTGTTAAAAATTAACATGAACTATGGAAAAATAAATTGACTCGTATCCTATTGATTTCTAAAACTTTGAAAGATTGTTCCACTCATAATTAAGGCCTATATTACTGTACTAAATCAATACAAGTAAGTACTGGTAAAGAGAGTTATAACATGAAAATGTCAGTTAAACTTCTTGGAGGTCAATAGGTTGCAAGTTTGACACCTAAACCTATTGAAGAAAGAATATATGACAAAGTCTTTTTGTGGGTGACTGAAATCAGAGAGTGTGTTGCAATGCATTACAGGTCTTTGATGGTTTTATGAGAATGGAAAACACAAGAAGAGGTTATTAATGCTCAACATACATCCTTAAGAATCTACCCTATAATATTTTCTTGTGCAATATAATTTGAGATCGATAAAAGAACTATATGGCATGAGCCCTGTATCCAAGTTGTCCTTATGCAAAAAAGTTGATTCAATAGAACTGCAGATGATGAAAATTGAAGTTCCATTTTATCAATGTTTTCTATAAAATGTCAAGAAAGTGAAACTATTCTGTTCACAAGATACATTTTTTGTAAGGGTCGAACATCTGCTGCTCTCAGAAAGAGCAAAAAAAGCAAAAGGTTATGAATGTGTAAGTGGTGGGTTAAATTTTGTTTCAGTGATGTAAGGTCTCATCTTAATCAAAGTTTAGACTAAGATACAGCAAAATGAGTTTAAAGTTAATTGGTTTTCCAAACTGGTAGTTTTCAATTTTCAGGTTCATTACTGAAGGGAATTTGATGTACTTTTTTCACCAAAATGAGAAATTATGTGAAAGATGTGATAAATCCCTCTCCTCTCCTTTCTCTAGATATATACTTGATTGACAAAATCTGAAACTGAGTACCACTTTAGGACAACCATTGGAAAGATGTACTGGTGTCCTGCCATGCACTGTACTTGTCCTATTAGTTATGTGTTACTGGAAGATAAAAGATAGGTTTTTAGAATACCACCAAAATGTAAATGGTCTGGTATGTTGCTAATGAGATGATGGATATCATTAATCTTCTGATCTCTAGACAATGTCCCAATATATCCAGCTACACAAGTTTAAAGATAAACCTTTTTAGGGTTGGTATAGTGATTAAGATGTTTGCCTTGTAGACACAAGGTACATAGTTTGATTCTCACTGTTAAAGAGATGTTGGCTACGCTTAAAATGGCCTGCAATGGCAGCAACCTAGCACTTACCTATGAACTTATAACTGTATACTGGTTGCAATTATCAAATCCCTTTCTGATGCTCAAGTCCTTCAGCAAGAACTTATGTGTGTAAATATCTGGTGTATAAAAATAGGCCTAAATTAAAAGCCCCAAAATGCAATATTGTCATATTTGATAGACTACCTCTCCACCTAGCATACAACATAGACAATATCCCACTCCAAAATGAGAATGTTATCTGAGGCCTTGGAACTTGGGTAGATAATTACCTTTCCTATTTGAAGTAGTCAGAAAGTCCTTTATTTTAGTGCAGCTGACTGCCAAGGGAATTTCATCCATACTTTAAGAGACAATTTTTCCATTATATCCTGTATTGATTAGGCCAGCTATTCAAAATAATGGTCCTTTTGTGCTACTCCTCACTAGACATATCAAACAACTAGAACAATCTCAGAGGATCCTAACTAAAATGATTACTGGCTTAAAAACACTTTATCCAGTATAGTCATGCCCTGTTTTCCAAGTTATTAGGGACCCAGTGGTTCTGGATCTTTTCTATTGCCACAAATTAGATATTCTTACAAATACGAGAATCAGGGATCTAAATCTTTACTAGCAAATAAATAAAACATGATGGAATGATAGGTTCTTTACTCAGTACCTTCCCCACTTTTGGAACAGACTTCCACTGCAAATTAAGAAGTGTGTTACCTTATCCTCCTTCAGTCATGAACTAGAGGATTTGAAGTCTATTCACAAAATCACTGATGGTTGACTGTGCATGCCCTCCTCGGAAAAAGAGATATGGTCAAAGGATAGATACTTGCATAAATGGTTGTAATACTCAGTTGGCCAGTAGTTCCAAGGATCTTATGTTTAGAATTTGTAGGACCTTCTTAAAATTCATTATGCAGTTTGATTATATCCTCACCTTACTGATTTAGTACAGTTAGTTAGCAAATAGCTGTACCCCCCACACACATACACTCCACCTTCAGTCCACCCATACTTTTGGGATTATTTCTTCTAGACTTTTGTATTATTAGAAAGAAAACATTTAAGGTGATCCATCACTATGAGTTGTGTATCCATGATTATACTGGCTGGTATAATAAGTTTTAAAGTAAGCAACTAGAAAAATGTACTAAAATGGTAGGTAGCACCAGACGTTGAGGGAAGCAGATCTGAGCAATTTTGGCATGATCATTTTAGGCACTTCAAGATATTTTGGGAGGGTGGGATCAGCTTCTGACATGTCAGAGCAAATGCCATTTCTTTTCTCCATTTACTGAAAAAAATGGATGTTGCTAATGGTATTTCTAGCAGTTTCACTTAGCATCTTTAAAACATTGACTAAGGGTGGCCGTGGTGGTGCAGCAGTTAGCATTGCTGCCTCACAGCAAGAGATTCTCAAGTTAGATTCTCGGCTGGGGTGCCTTTTGTGCAGAGTTTGCATTGCCCTCCCTGCGGTCACGTGGGTTTCCTCTGGGTGCTCCAGTTTCCTCCCACAGTCCAAAGACATGCTGCAGGTGGATTGGACACTAAGATGGCCCTAGTTGTGTGCTTCAGTGGAAGGTTGGGTGCTGGGCTGGCAAATTGACACCGTAAAAACTTCACTGCCAACAATTATTGCGTGGACCATTGTTCCGCTGTGGTGACCCTAATGGGAAAAGCCGAAAGAAGAACTAACTTGATAATCAAGGAAGCTGAGCTTTTGGTAAAGCTTAGTAGTTTACTTTTTCTTTCATTTCTTGATAACAGCTGGGTCTAGGTTATGGAGTAGTCAGAATCTAACTTAGCAATCAATAGACAAAAAGCAAGAAAACTAGCCAAAAATAAATACCCATCTATTGCACAACACACATACATATGCACTCACTCATGTGCAGTGTTATCAGCTAACCTGTGGGTTGTTTGGTTTGTGGGATGCAATTACTCTTAATTATAAAATTATTTAATACTAGTTTCCCTTACTATATAACAGACATCCAATATACATTATTGTCTAAACTTAATAGAAGATTGAATCTGCTTTTCTGTATGTCTTACCAATTCTAAATGCAAAACAGATTTTTAAATTGAAAGAAATTTGTTATAGCTAGGCTAAAAGTATTACTACTTGATATTATCAATATTCTCCACCTAGCCTGTACTGAGTTCAATCTAAATTAATATTAATATGCTATTAACTTGTCAAATCATGCTAGTAAATCAAAATCCATATGGTTATCCTCATGCTTTTTGCTGAAAAGGCTTTTGATATTTTTTCATGCACACATCTGTTCACATCCTTGATAAATTTGACAGTCACAGTCATTTAAAAATGAAGGAATTCATATAGTTATTATCTGTCTTTTAGATTGAAGATTTACAGGATTTACTGAAGGGTGTGCAGCACTGTCTCTTCTAAGACATGTCTTCTGTCTTACAAGATCATAGCTGTAGGAGTAAGACAAAATGTTAACATTAGCAGCGTTCAAACTGTAAAGTCACAGCATAAATTAGCATTATTACTGATGTCTTATAAACATGCACTTATGCACGTAATTCCAGATTATCATTTTTTTATCACATGTCTTTATCTGCTGCCTTTAAGCATTGTAAATCAAAATCTGTTTATGGTATTCTTTTCCACGCAGTGTCTGAGAGATTTGTTCTCATACAACTTGAATTTTATAAATTTAAATATGCTTAGCCATATACAGCTATTATCTTTAAGAGCATGCATCTTAAATTATATACCTCACCTTTACTACTGTCGTTGTCAATAAAACTGAGAATTGTTACCACTTTTGTTGACCCACTAGTCAGATTTAATGACTAATAAGGTCTCATTCATTTATGGTTTTGCTATAAATTCCTTTCATACGCAATATCTTTTTGATCCATATTTCTGTTAAGGCAGAAATACAAATGTAATACATTTATTTGAAGGTCTTCTAAGAAAAGAATTATGTCAGACATCCAAATCCTATGATAAAGTGAGGGGTACTATCTTTGCTGAGACTTGCATTTGTCATGAGGAAAGGTGAGAGGGACAAAGGCATGGGTCCTCCTCACTTTGTCTGCTAGTGAGAAACAATTGGACATTCTCTGTCAAGTGTTGCCTGGTGCAGTGCAGTGAGGCTGGAATGCACTGCATGCTTTTTCCTTAACCTCTTAAATTCTGATGTTTTTACAGAATTTGCTCTCCAAGAATCAACTATTTAAATATTGTTACTGAAAATATGGAATTGTACCTCTTCATTGCATAATGTTTTGTAGTAGATTTGTCTGGGTATGATTTTTTCACTGATATTATTATTATTATTATTATTATTATTATTATTATTATTATGTTTTGCTCACAAAATGAATGAAACAGCTACATTTTGAACCACTGTGTTATAATTCTTTTTGCATGTTTTTTTGTAAGGGCAGCTTAGTTGCATGAACACATTGTCATCAAGTTTGAGCTGGCATTCTTAAATCTGAGCTGATAAAACACTGTAGCAAAATGTCTTATTTCGAAGTCTACTGCATTCGCCTTCTCATGTAGAAATTAATAATTGCCTGTAACTGTGAATGAAACATAATGTAAGATGACATGTTTCAGACACTAGCAACTCTCCTGACTTGTTTTATTCTGTACCTAAATGAACTAGATCACTTAAGTGATTGAGTATCTTGCATTAATCATTCTCAAAAAATATTTCTCAATTTTTATGTCTTTTCTTAGATACTGTGACAGGAGAACAACTGAATCTTGGATCTCTGAGTCATCATGAATGGTTCTCATAATATTCCAAAAAATGAAAGGCATAAAATATCACCTTTTAGGAAAATGTATTTAGTCCTGATGTTATAACTCTACAAAATTATTGCAAGTCTTTTTTATGTTGTAGTTACCCACTGAGAAATGTAATATGTACTTTTTGATATGACCTGCATCTGAATGAAGTTTGCTGATTATCGATTTTATAAGCAAACTATGATTCTTGGCTTGTTATCAGAAGGTCACGTAACGTAAACCTGAAATATAAGGTCATAGATTGCTTATGCTGAATCAGTGATATGCTGAAAATGGAGAATCACTGAGATTTTTCTTTCAGCTTTTTTTTAATTCATTTCAGTACAAACCACAATACAAATCAACATGTAGCTGTGAATCCATCCTAAGAAACATACAAATAGAGTAAAGGGTATAGTCTAACATTAAGTCGAGGTAACAGCAGAAAAAACAATTAGAATGCACAGTGTTGTGCAATACATTGCACTGATCCACAAGGTGTAATACTATTATCAGTTTTAGCCAGCAAGAGTTTGAATACTTCTTCTTTATCTGTTAGCTGCTTTACTTTAGGGGATGGTGGATTGCTGTACGATGACCTACTCTTAATGTCATCCACACTATTCTGCTGTGATGCCTTCAGCTGTATTTCCCTGAGAACATCAAACCTATGTAGGTTTTTTAGTTAGTCAGACTTCTCAATCTTCTTTGCCATCCCTCGATTGTGTTTTGACTTCATGGATAGCCCAAGCTTAAAGTATTCCAGTGATTCAAAAGCTTTATATGAAATAAAGTCGTGATGCATCCCAGCCTTCCCAAAATGTAATTTTACTTAAAAAAAATCACAGCAGCTTCCCAAAATCTTGCATGCCTGCCTCAATTTGTATAAATGTATCAGTAACAGGATGTATAAAAGCAAGCTAGGAATTATTTACATAGCATTGCAGAATCAGTGTTGTTACCAAACTCTACAGCAAGCCTCAGTGTTTGATTTTGTTGCCATACAGCCCAACATAAATCAAGCCAACAGACCTTTGGTATGGTGTCAGGTATATTTTTAGTGATTTTGTTTACTGCTCTGTTTTGAAAGTCACTCAACATTATGACAGGCTGCTCTCACCAAATTTTCTTCACCAATTTCCAGAATGCATCATAATATACCTCAAATTTGCTCAATAACATTGTGATGCCCATGCACTTGCCCAGTAATCAAGGATCCTCAAGCCTCACCACTAGCACAAGTGAGGGGCATACACATTTTGGGGATAACAAGTACACACATAGTAAAGTACAATTTCTCTTAAGACCACACATAGCTTACAGTCAGTCTGGGGCTGGGTACTCCCTTTCTCTCCATATCCCCAAAAAGACTTCCCACTGGCACAGTTATAGGGTCCAGATCTCAGCCTAGTGGTCAAGCTAAAACCTCCAGGACCCTCTCTGTCCAACCAGTGCTTCGTGTCCCTGCCCAAGTAGCTGACACACACAGACACTTTGAGATATGAGTTATATAAAAACACACAGACACTCCTGGGGAAGGCTGGCACAGGTTTTCCAGCTATGCCCCCTTCTTTCCAGACTATAATGTAGAAATCACTGCCACCAGCCACTAATATCAGCTACTATAAGGCCCTTCTCAAAGTCTGACCAATTTTACTGTGAAATATTACTGTTATCCAAATAATAAGTGTGACTGAGCAGCAAGACTATTGGAGTGGCTTGGACAGTATCACCAAATGCATGCAATTTACTCTAAGAGCTTTAATTATCTATACACAAAACAGCCAAAGTTGAAAGGTTTAAAAATATTTAATAATAAATAATAAAAACACAAGATAATACTCATCAGTTTAACACAATGCTAACCAACAGTTCAGAGATCACAGGAAACTTTTTAAACAATATTGTAGGATAGTCTGACATAAATGTAGAAAACAGATAGTCTAATCCGGATATATTTCCATCTAACTCTAAGAGAAATCACGGTTCTAAATACTACTTACATACAGTGCAAAGCAAGTACCTGGTGAGTTGTTGTCAGATATAGACAAAATCCAAAATGCTCAAATCTTTCGCTCTGAGATAGTCTTAAATTGATATGCACATTACTCCTGAGTAATTTCACATTACATCATTTTTAATACCTCTGCCGAAGTTTTCCGAGGCTCGCAGAACTCAAAATGTAACATTTGTTTGTAATCTTGCACCTGGCAAGAAACCACAGCAATAAAGGACACTTTACATATAAAACCTAGTAATTACATATTGTCCATAGACAATAGAAATAATTTCTTAGTCCAGAAATCATGTCCCCAAGCTTGAGATCAAACAGTCACAAAATGCTTCCCTTATCAGCTTTCTTCCAGTAGGGTGCACTGCACAGTGGTTAAATTTTTGAAGCTCAGAACATATAACACAGTTTTCTTACATTTAGTTTTCTTACATTTGTAAAAAACACACCTGTAAATTATATTAATATTTACAATGACATTGGGTTATTTACAAAATTCTACCCGTCTAGGCTGGAAGCCTTCGCATATCCACCCCCCCCCCCCCCGGAGAACTCAAGCTAGTTTTTCAAGTGATCCTTGAGAAACGTTGCTTGAGAGGGTTAGGTCTATTAGCGTATACCTTACCCTATTATCTGTCTTGAGAGTGCATCTGCATTGGTGTTGCTAACCCCACTGTGATGTTGCACTGACATATGTTATGCTTGCAACCATAGGCTCCATCTTAGCAACTTGGCATTTTGTTGGCTGGCTCGGTATAACAATGTTAGGGCATTGTGATCTGTAACTACAGTTAATTTTCTTCCATACAGATAAGGCTGAAGTTTCTGCAGTGCCCACACTATGGCTAGACATTCCTTTTCTACAGCTGCATAGCATTCCTCCCTGGGTTGAAGCCTATGACTGAGATAAACCACTGGGTGCTCTTCTCCCTCTGATGAAATCTGGCTAAGTGCATCCCTCACCCCATGGTTCAAAGCATCCACCTGCACAACAAATTCATTGCTGTAATCTGGACTGGCTAACACAGTCCTTTTGACTTTCTCAGGGACTCTATACAGTGGCTGCCTAATAGGCCTTTGAGGTCCTGTATCTACCTGCTGCTGCCCTAGGTGGGCACACCCTGATTTCCCAGTGAACATGTCCCAAAACTCTAGTAACACTGCTCGGATTTCTTGAACCTGGGTAGGATATAGCTAATGGGACATTGCTATTCCTTCCACTGAGATGTCATTCCAAGCCTCACTGAGGAGATCAGTCACCAGACCTCCCTCAGATTCTTGCAATTCACTGCAAATACTCAACTCAAGGGCCTCCCTCTCATGGTAAGGTTTCATCATGTTAACATGGTACAATTTGTGCCCCTGCCTCCTGCCTAGCAGTTCTACAATGTAGTTAACATCACTGACCTTCCTTACCACCTTGTAAGGTCCCTCCGAGGCTACCTGCAGATTGTTGTGTCTTACAGGAATGAGAACCATTGTCTGCTGCCCTACAGCATACTCTCTAGCTCAAGCATTCCTTTCATACCAGACGTTTTTTGTTGTTCCGTGAGCCTTATCCTAAGGTTTAGGATATATGCCACAACAGACTCCTTGTGAGATTCACACTCACCTTCCCACTCATCACAAATGAAATCTAGAGGACCCCTCAACCCATGCCCATACAACAATTCAGAGTGAAAAACTCGTGGATTCCTGGTGAACCTCTCTGTAAGTAAATAACAGAGGGGGCAAGTATTTGTCCCACTCCCTCTTGAGCCGGTCTGCAAATACCCATAGCATGGACTTGAGTGTAGAGCTTAACCTCTCAACAAGACCATTAGCCTGGGGATGGTAGGAGTGGCCTTTAGGTACTTCACCCCACAGTACGTCCACAGACAAGCCTGCGGGCCTGACATGTAATTGCCACCTCTATCAGTCAGTATTGCTTTTGGGAAATCTACCCTGCTGAAATTCTCTAACCAAGCATTTGCCACCTTTTCCACCTCAATGAAGGACAAAGCCACTGTCTCAGGGTATCTTGTAGCATAATCTACCACCACTAGGATATATATTTTACCTGTGGAACGTTTGGCTACTCTGAGGCCCCACAATATCCATAGCTACCCTCTGAAATTGCTCCTCAATCACAGGCAAAGGCATCAAAGGAACTCTCACCTTGTTTCCTGCCTTGCCTACCTGTTGGCACTTCCCACAAGTGCTGAAGTACCTTGTTACATCTCTGGAAATTCCAGGCCAATAGAAGTTCTGCATAATACGTCTCTTTGTGTGTTGTATGCCCATATGACCTGCAAAGGGAATATCATGGGCTATGGCTAGAAGCTCCAGACAGTAGGCTCTAGGCACTACCAACTACTGTATTTTCTCACCTTATAGCCCTCCCTCATGGATCCACTCTCTATACAGTAACCCTTTGTCCCAGTATACAGATCCCCCCTTCCCTTGAGAATTGGATGCCTCACTAGCTACTTGCCTCAGGCCTTGCAACGTAGTCTGAGAGCTGAGCCTGCCTCAACTTTCTCTTTGTAACCCTTCCAGCTCCCCTTCAACAGGAAGTTTGGCATCCTCTGACAGTGGTGCCTCACTGTTAGCTTGGGTACTACTACTCATCTCTACTTTTGCAGTCACTCCGTCCAAGGGAACATCAGTACCCACAAGCAGCTGTGGCTCACCTTTAATTTCACTGCTACAGGCCAGCTCCCTTCCTGAAGTAATCACATCACCAGTCCTGGCTGCAAGTATGTGGTCTGTTTGGGGCTCCCCTAGGCTACCCGACCCACATGCTTATCTCCAAGCCTGACTGCATTAACACACAGTACTGCCTCATAAAATCCTTCCCTATCAGGACATCTGCAGGATGGTAATTTGGTACCCCTGTTGTCTCAAGGCAATCTACTATTGGCATTTTGCCTGTCCCACTTACTGGCTCCTTCACCTTTTGTTCCCCACCTTACCTCTGTGGACATATATATGCTACATGGCCCCACTGATTGCATTCAAGGCACTTAGCTCTAGGTCCTGGATGTGTACCTGGATTATTGGCTTCCCTTGCTGCTGTCATATTCTGTTGGGGAGTCTGGGCTGCCCACCATGAGTTCTTTTAGACCCATGAGCAACACTGGGTGTCCCTTTCCTCTGCAGGGATGCCCTGCTTGCTAGGTATAGCTCTCCCTTCTTCCCCAACTCATCTGAAGTAGCACATTGTCTATCAGCTAACAAGATCCTCATGTCCTCAGAAAAAGAGCTAAGGGTTTGTTCCCTCACCAAAAATGTACCAGCTCTTCAAAAGTGGTGACCTGACATCCACTCATCCACCTATGAAAATAATTGCTCAGTTCAGCAACATACTCACACACAGTTTCATCTGCCTTGCATCTATGCTCACAAACGATTTTCCTATTAGCTTCAGGCTTTAGCTTTAAAAAATTGCAAATAATTCTTAACAGCAGTATAATCCAAAAAGTTATGATCAGATAATTTAGACAGCACAGCTACAACTTTACCATGGAGTATGGGGGTCAGGAACTGTACCCAGAGCCTTTGGTCAACATGATACTGTTTACATACCCTCTCAAACATATGAATGAAACTATCAAAATTATCCCCCTCTGTAAACTGCAGAAGAAATTTACTGGCCTTTTGTGCTTCTGGGTTCCAGTTACTCCCATCCCCATTACCTCCATGACTCTGGCAAAGAGTCAGCATCTCCTTTTTGTGCTGCCTCTGCCTCCTCTTTTCCTCAGCTTCCAGGCATAGCAGTTTCTCATTCTCCTCAGCCTGTAGATATCTCAGTCTCACTGCTGCTTCTGTTTCCAAACACCTGGCCTCCAACTCAAGTATCTTTAGCTCCAGATGGATTTTTAAATCCTCTGTAGAAAGGTTGAGCTGTCCATTGTCAGAGTGTTGTACATCTCCACAGCCAGTTGATCTTCCTTCTGGTTGCTATTCTGTGATGTAGCTGTGACCAAAGCAGCAGTCATGTCTGCTTTAGTCAGGTTTCCATGCACCAGTCCTTTAGCCTGGCATATCTCAGCCAAATGGATCCTTGTCAGATTACCGTACTCCTATGCTGACATGCTTGCCTCCTCTCCCTGACTAACCAAACTAACAAAAGAAATAAAACAATTGTGATCTGAACTCTTAGTATTCACTGCATGGCTGATTTAGAGTACAAAAACACCTTCAGTGATCACTGTACACAAGCTACAGGAATTCACTATCCAAACCACTACAAGCCAATTGGTATGTGATGTGGCTAACTCACCACTATCAAACAATTAATATTTGATGTGGATATTCCACCACTGCCACCAATTAATATGTGACATCCATGCACTGGCCCAGTAATCAAGGAGCTTCAATCCTCACCACTAGCACCAGTGAGGGGCATGCACATTGGGGGATAACAAATACACAAACAGTAAAGTACAATTTCCATTAAGAGCACACAGAGATCACAGTCAGTCTGGGGTGGGTTTCTCCCTTTCTCTCCAGATCCCCATTAAAACTCCCCATTGGCACAGCTCTATGGTCCAGATCTCAGGCTAGTGGTCAAGCTAAAACTCTAGCACCCTCTCTGTCCAACCATTGCTTCATGTCCCTGCCCAAGTAGCTCACACACACACACACACACACACACACACACACACACACACACACACACACACACACACACACACACACACACACACACACACACACACATGCACACACACGCACACACATGCACACACACACACACACACACACACACACACACACACACACACACACACACACACACACACACACACACACGCACATACTTTGAGATATGAGTTATATACAAACACACAGACACTCCTGGTGAAAGCTGGCACAGGTCCACCCCCTATACCCACTTCTCTCCAGACTATAAGGTAGAAATCACTGCCACCAACCACTAATATCAGCTAATATAAGGCCCTTTCCAAAGGGTGACCAGTTTCACTGTGTAATATTACTGTTATCCAAATAGTAAGTGTGATTGAGCAGCAAGACTATTGGAGTGGCTTGGATGATATCACCAAATGCATGCAATGTACTCTTAGAGCTTAAATTATCTCTACACTAAACAGCCACAGTTGAAAGGTTTCAAAATATTTAATAATAAATAAACACACAAGACAATACTCATCAATTCAACATAGTGCTAATTAACAGTTCAGAGATCCCAGGAAACTTTTAAAACAATATTGTAGGATAGCCTGACATAAATACTAAAAACAGCTAGGCTAATACAGCTATATTTCTAACTCTAAGAGAAATCATGCTTCTAAATTCTACTTACATATAGAGCAAAGAAAGTGCCTTGTGAGTTGTTGTCAGATGCAGACAAAATCCAAAATGCTCAAAGCTTTTTCTCTGAGATAGTCTCAAATTAATATGCACATTACTCCTCAGTAATTTCACATTACATCATTTTTAACACCTCTGCCGAAGTTTCCGAGGCTCACAGAACTCAAAATGTAACATTTGTTTGTAATCTTGCACCTGACAGGAAACCACAGCAATAAAGGACACTTTACATATAAAAGCTAGTAATTACATCTTGTCCTTAAACAATAGAAAATAATTTCTTAGTCCAGAAATCCTGTCCCCAAGCTTGAGATCAAACAGTCACAAAATGCTTCCCTTATCAGCTTTCTTCCAGTAGGGTGCACTGCACAGTGGTTACATTTTTGAAGCTCAGAACATATAACACAGTTTTCTTACATTCAGTTTTCTTACATTTGTAAAAACACACCTGTGGATTATATTAATATTTACAATGACATACGGATATTTCCACAATTCTATCTGTCTAGGCTGGCAGCCATCACATATCCACCCCCACCCCCCACCCCCGGAGAACTCAAGCTAGTTTTTCAAATGATCCTTGAGAAACGTTGCTTGAGAGGGTTAGGTCTATTAGGGTATACCTTACCCTATTACCTGTCTTGAGAGCACATCTGCATTGGTGTTGCTAACCCCACTGTGATGCTGCACTGACATATATTATGCTTGCAACCATAGGCTCCATCTTAGCAACTTGGCATTTTGTTGGCTGGCTCGGTATAACCATGTTAGGCATTGTGATCTGTAACTACAGTTAATTTCCTTCCATACAGATAAGGCTGAAGTTTCTGCAGTGCCCACACTATGGCTAAACATTCATTTTCTACAGCTGCATAGCATTCCTCCCTGGGTTGAAGCCTATGACTGAGATAAACCACTGGGTGCTCTTCTCCCTCTGATGAAATCTGGCTAAGTACATCCCTCACCCCATGGTTCAAAGCATCCACCTGCACAACAAGTTCTTTGCTGTAATCTGGACTGGCTAACACAGTCCTTTTGACTTTCTCAGGCACCCTATACAGGGGCTGCCTAATAGGCCTTTGGGGTCCTGTATCCACCTGCTGCTGCCCTAGGTGGGCACACCCTGATTTCCCAGTGAACATGTCCCAAAGTCTCCTGTAACACTGCTTGGATTTCTTGAACCTGGGTAGGAGATAGTTGCTGGGACATTGCTACTCCTTCCACTGAGGTGTCATTCCAAGCCTCACTGAGGAGATCAGTCACCAGACCTCCCTCAGATTCTTGCAATTCACTGCAAATACTCAACTCAAGGGCCTCCCTCTCATGGTAAGGTTTCATCATGTTAACATGACACAATTTGTGCCCCTGCCTCCTGCCTAGCAGTTCTACAATGTAGTTAACATCACTGACCTTCCTTACCACCTTGCAAGGTCCCTCCGAGGCTACCTGCAGATTGTTGTGTCTGACAGGAATGAGAGCCATTACCTGCTGCCCTACAGCATACTCTCTAGCTCGAGCATTCCTTTCATACCGGACGTTGTTTGTTGTTGGGCTGCTGCCAGGTTCCCCTGGGCCAAGCCCATGAGTTCCATGAGCCTTATCCTAAGGTTTAGGATATATGCCACAACAGACTCCTTGTGAGATTCACACTCACCTTCCCATTCATCACAAATTAAATCTAGAGGACCCCTCACCCCATGCCCATACAACAATTCAAAGGGTGAAAAACACATGGATTCCTGGTGAAGCTCTCTGTAAGCAAACAACAGAGGGGGCAAATATTTGTCCCAATCCCTCTTGAGCCGGTCTGCAAATACCGATAGCATGGACTTGAGGGTAGAGCTTAACCTCTCAACAAGACCATTAGCCTGGGGATGGTATTAGTGGTCTTTATTTGCTTCACCCCACAGTACGTCCACAGACAAGACTGCGGGCCTGACATGTAATTGCCACCTCTATCAGTCAGTATTGCTTTTGGGAAATCTACCTTGCTGAAATTCTCTAACCAAGCATTTGCCACCTTTTTCACCACAGTGGAGGACAAAGCCACTGTCTCAGGGTATCTTGTAGCATAATCTACTACCACTAGGATATATATTTTACCTGTGGAACGTTTGGCTACTCAGAGACCATGCAATATCCATAGCTACCCTCTGAAATTGCTCCTCAAACACAAGCAAAGGCATCAAAGGAGCTCTCACCTTATTTCCTGCCTTGCCTACCTGTTGGCACTCCTCACAAGTCCTGAAGTACTGTGTTACATCTCTGGAAATTCCAGGCCAATAGAAGTTCTGCATAATACGTCTCTTTGTGTGTTGTATGCCCATATGACCTGCAAAGGGAATATCATGGGCTATGGCTAGAAGCTCCAGACAGTAGGCTCTAGGCACTATCAACTACTGTATTCTCTCACCTTATAGCTCTCCCTCACGGATCCACTCTCTATACAGTAACCCTTTGTCCCAGTATACAGATTCCCCCTTCAGCTGAGAATTGGATGCCTCACTAGCTACCTGCCTCAGGCCTTGCAACGTAGTCTGAGAGCTGAGCATGCCTCAACTCTCTCTTTGTAACCATTCCAGCTCCCCTTCCACAGGAAGTCTGGCATCCTCTGACAGTGGTGCCTCACTGTTAGCCTGGGTACTACTACTCATCTCTACTTTTGTAGTCACTCTGTCCAAGGGAACATCAGTACCCACAAGCAGCTGTGGCTCACCTTTAATTTCACTGCTACACGCCAGCTCCCTTCCTGAAGTAATCACATCACCAGTCCTAACTGCAAGTATGTAGTCTGTATGGGGCTCCCCCAGGCTACCTGACTCACATACTTGTCTCCAAGCCTGACTGCATTAACACAGTACTGCCTCATAAAAATCCTTCCCTATCAGGACATCTGCAGGATGGTAGTTTGGTACCCCTGTTGTCTCAAGGCAATCTACTATTGGCATTTTGTCTTTCCCACTTACTGGCCCCTTCACCTTTTGTCCCCCACCTTACCTCTGTGAACATCTATATGTGACATGGCCCCACCGGTTGCATTCAAGGCACTTAGCTCTAGGTCCTGGATGTGTACCTGGATTATTGGATTCCCTTGCTGCTGTCAGATTCTGTTGGGGAGTCTGGGCTGCCCAACATGCATTCTTTTAGACCCATGAGCAGCACTCGGTGTCCCTTTCCTATGCAAGTGATGCCCTGCTTGCTAGGTATAGGTCTCCCTTCTTCCCCAACTCATCTGAAGTAGCGCATTGTCTATCAGCTAACCAGATCCTCATGTCCTCAGGAAAAGAGCTAAGGGTTTGTTCCCTCAGCAAAAATCTACCAGCCCTTCAAAAGTGGCGACCTGACATCCACTTATCTACCTATGAAAATAATTGCTCAGTTCAGCAACATATTTACACACAGTTTCATCTGCCTTGCATCTATGCTCACAAACCATTTTCCTATATGCTTCAGGCTTTAGCTTAAAAAAATTGCAAACAATTCTTAACAGCAGAATCATCAAAAAAGTTATGATCAGATAATTTAGACAGCACAGTTACAACTTTACCATGGAGTATGGGGTTCAGGAACTGTACCCAGAGCCTTTGGTCAACATGATACTGTTTACATACCCTCTCAAACATATGAATGAAACTATCAAAATGATCCCCCTCTGTAAACTGCAGAAGTAATTTACTGGCCTTTTGTGCTTCTGGGTTCCAGTTACTCCCTTCCCCATTACCTCCATGACGCTGGCGAAGAGTCAGCATCTCCTTTTCATACTGCCTCTGCCTCCTCTTTTCCTCAGCTTCCAGGCATAGCAGTTTCTCATTCTCCTCAGCCTGTAGACATCTCAGCCTCACTGCTGCTTCTGTTTTCAAATACCTGGCCTCCAACTCAAGTCTCTTTAGCTCCAGATGGATTTTTAAGTCCTCTGTGGAAAGGTTGAGCTGTCCATTCTCAGAGTGTTGTACATCTCCACAGCCAGTTGATCATCCTCCTGGTTGCTATTCTGTGATGTAGCTGTGACCAAAGCTGCAATCATGTCTGCTTTAGTCAGGTTTCGATGCACCAGTCCTTTACCCTGGCATATCTCAGCCAAATGGATCCTTGTCAGATTACCGTACTCCTATGCTGACATGCTTGCCTCCTCTCCCTGACTAACCAAACTAACAAAAGAAATAAAACAATTGTGAACTGAACTCTGAGTATTCACTGCATGGCTGATTTAGAGTGCAAAAACACCTCCAGTGATCACTGTACACAAGCTACAGGAATTCACTATCCAAACCACTACAAGCCAATTGGTATGTGATGTGGCTAACTCACCACTATCAAACAATTAATATTTGATGTGGATATTCCACCACTGCCACCAATTAATATGTGACATCCATGCAATGGCCCAGTAATCAAGGAGCTTCAATCCTCACCACTAGCACCAACAAGGGGCATGCACATTGGGGAATAACAAATACACAAACAGTAAAGTACAATTTCCCTTAAGAGCACACAGAGATCACAGTCAGTCTGGGGGGGGGTTCTCCCTTTCTCTCCAGAACCCCAATAAAACTCCCCATTGGCACAGCTCTATGGTCCAGATCTCAGGCTAGTGGTCAAGCTAAAACTCTAGCACCCTCTCTGTCCAACAAGTGCTTCATGTCCCTTCCAAAGTAGCTCACACACACACACACACACACACACACACACACACACACACACACACACACACACACACACACACACACACACACACACACACTTTGAGATATGAGTTATTTACAAACGGACACTCCTGGGGAAGGCTGGCACAGGTTCACCCCCTATACCCACTTCTCTCCAGACTATAAGGTAGAAATCACTGCCACTAATATCAGCTAATATAAGGCCCTTCCCAAAGGGTGACCAGTTTCACTGTGTAATATTACTGTTATCCAAACAATAAGTGTGTTTCAGCAGCAAGACTATTGGAGTGGCTTGGATGGTATCACCAAATGCATGCAATGTACTCTAAGAGCTTAAATTATCTCTACATTAAACAGCCACAGTTGAAAGGTTTAAAATATTTAATAATAAATAAACACATAAGACAATACTCATCAATTCAACATAGTGCTAATTAACAGTTCAGAGATCACAGTAAACTTTTAAAGCAATATTGTAGGATAACATGACATAAATATTGAAAACAGTTAGGCTAATTCAGCTATATTTCTATCTAACTCTAAGAGAAATCATGTTTCTAAATACTACTTACATATAGAGCAAAGAAAGTGCCTGGTGAGTTGTTATCAGATGCAGACAGAATCCAAAATGCTCAAAGCTTTCTCTCTGAGATAGTCTTAAATTGATATGCACATTACTCCTGAGTAATTTCACATCACATCATTTTTAACACCACTGCCATAGTTTCTGAGGCTCACAGAACTCAAATTGTAACATTTGTTTGTAATCTAGCACCTGGCAGGAAACCACAGCAATAAATGACACTTTACATATAAAACCTAGTAATTACATATTGTCCTTGGACAATAGAAATAATTTCTTAGTCCAGAAATCCTTTCCCCAAGCTTGAGATCAAACAGTCACAAAATGCTTCCCTTATCAGCTTTCTTCCAGTAGGGTGCACTGCACTGTGGTTACATTTTTGAAGCTCAGAACATATAACACATTTTTCTTATATTTAGTTTTCTTACATTTGTAAAAACACACCTATGGATTATATTAATATTTACAATGACATAGAATTACTTACAAAACTCTGTCTAGGCTGGCAGCCTTAACATATCACCCTCCACCCACGGAGAACTCAAGCTAGTTTTTCAAGTGATCCTTGAGAAACATTGCTTGAAAAGGTTAGGTCTATTAGTGTATACTTTACCCCATTCCCTGTCTTGAGAGCCCATCTGCATTGGTGTTGCTAACCCCACTGTGATGCGGCACTGACATATCTTATGCTTGCAACCATACGCTCCATCTTAGCAACTTGGCATTTTGTTGACTGGCTCCGTATAGCCATGTTAGGGCATTGTGATCTATATCTACAGTGAATTTCCTTTTATACAGATAAGGCTGAAGTTTCTGCAGTGCCTAGACTATGGCTAGACATTCCTTTTCTACAGCTGCATAGCATTCCTCCCTGGGTTGATGCTTATGACTGAGATAAACCACTGGGTGCTCTTCTCTCGCTGATGAAATCTGGTTAAGTACATCCCTCACCCCATGGTTCAAAGCATCCACCTGCACAACAAATTATTTGCTGTAATCTGGACTGGCTAACACAGGGGGTCCTCCCAAAGCTTCTTTAAGCTTCTGGAATGCATGTTCACATGCTGTGGTCCACACTACCTTATTTAGCCTGTTTTTCCTTGTCAGGTCTATGAGGGGAGCAGCTATGGTACTATAACTGAGGGCAAACTTTCTGTAGTACCCTGCTGTCCCTAAGAATGCCCTCACCTGCCTTTTGGTAACAAGTGTAGGCCATGCTTGAATGGCTTCCACTTTGGCCAGTTCAGGCCAGATCTTACCACTCCCCACTCTATGTCCTAGGTAGTAGATTTCTGCCATACCCACCTGACATTTGATGGGCTTATTGGTCAACGCTGCCCTCTGTAGTCTGTCCAGCACCTCCCTGACATGATGAAGGTGTGCTTGCCAGGAATGGCTGTAGATGACAATATCCTCTAGGTAAGCATGGGCAAACCCTCCTGCTCCTGCTAGGATATGATATACCAGTTTCTGGAAAGTTGCTGGGGCATTTTTCATCCCAAAGAGCATCTTTGTGAACTCATACAAGCCAAACGGAGTCACAAAGCCTGACCTCTCTCTAGCACTGGGAATCAAGGTCACCTGCCAGTAACCCTTTGTAAGATCAATGGTGGTAAGATACTTAGCCCCACCCAGCAGCTCTAGGACTTCATCTGTCCTAGGCATGGGAAACTCATCTGACTCTGTGTGACTATTTAATTTCATGTAGTCCACACCAAATCTGGTGCTGCCATCCTTCTTTGACACCAGCACCAATGATTGGCCCAGGGATTGTTGGACTCCTGAATTACCCCTAGTTCCAACATTTCCTGTATCTCCTCACTCAGAGTCTGTTTGACTCTCTCAGGCACCCTATAAGGGGGCTGCCTCATAGGCCTTTGGGGTCCTGTGTCCACCTGGTGCTGCCCCAGGTGGGCACACCCTGGTTTCCCAGTGAACATGTCCCAAATCTCCTGTAACACTGCTTAGATTTCTTGAACCTAGGTAGGAGATAGCTGCTGGGACATTGCTACCCCTTCCACTGAGGTGTAATTCTAAGCCTTACTGAGGAGATCAGTCACCAGATCTCCTTCAGACACCTATAATCCACTGCAAATACTCAACTCAAAAGCCTCCCTCCTATGGTAAGGTTTCATCATGTTAACATGGCACAGTTTGTGGCCCTGCCTACTGGCTAGCATTTCTACCATGTAATCAACATCACTGACCTTCCTTACCACCTTGTAGGGTCCCACCCAGGCTACCTGCAGCTTGTTGTGTCTGACAGGAATGAGAACCATTACCTGCTGCCCTATAGCATACTCTCTATCTCGAGCATTCCTTTCATACTGGACATTTTTTGTTATTGGGCTTCTGCCAGGTTCTCCTTGGCCAAGACCATGAGTTCCCTGAACCTTAGCCTAAGGTTTAGGTTATATGCCACAACAGACTCCTTGTGAGATTCACACTCACCTTTCCACTCATCACGAATTAAATCTAGAGGACCCCTCACCCTATGCCCATACAACAATTCAAAGGGTGAAAAACTCATGGATTCCTGGTGAACCTCTTTGTAAGCAAACAATAGATGGTGCACATATTTGTCCCACTCCCTCTTAAACTGGTTTGAAAATACCCGTAGCATGGACTTGAGGGTAGAGCTTAACCTCTCAACAAGACCATTAGCCTGGGGATGGTAGGGGTGGTCTTTAGGTGCTTCACCCCACAGTACTTCCACAGACAAGCCAGCAGTCCTGACATGTAATTGGCACCTCTATCAATCAGTATTGCTTTTGGGAAATCTACCCTACTGAAAATCTCTAGCTAAGCATTTTCCACCTTTTCTGCCTCAATGAAGGACAAAGTCACTGTCTCAGGGTATCTTGTAGCATAATCTACTACCACAAGTATATACCTTTTCCTTGTTGAACTTGGGGTTCTCAGAGGTCCCACAATATCCATAGCTGCCCTCTGAAATGGCTCCTCAATCACAGGCAAAGTTATCAAAGGAGCTCTCACCTTGTCTCCTGCCTTGCCTACATGTTGGCACTCCTCACAAGTCCTGGAGTACCCTGTTACATCTCTGGAAATTCCAGGCCAATAGAACTGCATAATGCATCCCCTTGTAGGTTTTATGCCCATATGACCTGCAAAGGGAATATCATGGGCTATGACTAGAAGCTCCAGATGGTTGGCTCCAGACACTATCAACTGCTGTATTCTCTCACCCTATAGCTCTCCCTCAGGGATCCACTCTCTATACAGTAACCCTTTGTACCAGTATACAGATCCCCCCTTCCCTTGAGAACTGGGTGCCTCACTAGCTACCTGCCTCAGGCCTTGTAATGTAGAGTCTGAGATCTGAGCCTGCCACAACTCCCTCTTTGTAACCCTTCCAGCTCCCCTTCCACAGGAAGTCTGGCATCTTCTGACAGTGGTGCCTCACTGTCAGCCTAGTTACTACTACTCATCTCTTCCTTTGCAGTCAATCTGTCCAGGGGAACATCAGTGCCCACAAGCACCTGTGGCTCACCTTTAATCTCACTGCTACAGGGCAGCTCCCTCCCTGAAGTAATCACATCACCAGTCATGGCTGCAAGTATGTGGTCTGTTTGGGGCTCCCCCAGGCTACCTGACCCACATGCTCGTCTCCAATCCTGACTGCATTAACACGCAGTACTGCCTCATCAAAATCCTTCCCTATCAGGACATCTGCTGGATGGTAGTTTGACTGTACTCTCTTCTTCACCTGTCCTCCATAGTCATCATTACTCTGAAATGTTGATCCCAATCATTTATACTCATCCACCTTTGCCAGCTCTACTCCTTGCATCCTCAACATTCCACTACCCTCAATCTCATTCGCACCCAGATATTTTGACTTAGTCCTGCTGACCTTCATTCCTCTCCTCTCTGGAGCATATCTCCACCTCTACAGGGTCACCTAAATCTGTACCCTACTCTCAGTACAGATCACAATGTCATCTGCAAACATCATAGTCAACAGAGACTCCTATATGATCTTGTCTGTCAACCTGCCATCACCATTGCAAATAAGAAAGGGCTCACAGCTGATCCCTAATGTCATCTCACCTCCACCTTAAACACATCTGTCACTATCACCACAGACTTCATCACTGTCACAAGATCCTTGTACATATCCTGTACCAGTTTAAATATATCTCTGCCACTCATGACTTCCTCATACAATACCACAACTCCCCTCTAGGCACCCTGTCATATGCGTTCTCTACAGAAAGACACAAAGCAACTCCTGACCTTCTCTGTACTACTCCACCAACACTCTCAGAGCAAACATCACATCTGTAGTGCTCTTAAATGGCATAAAAACATACTGCTGACCAGTACTCATCACCACACTGCTTAACCTAGCTTCCACTACTCTTTCCCATGACTTCATGCTGTGACTGAGTAATGTTATCCCTCTGTAGCTACTACAGCTCTGCACATCAACCTTATTCTTAAAATGGTACACAAACACTTTTGCTCCACTTCACATGCAACCTCTCACTTTCCAAGATATCATTAAACAATCTGCTTAAAAACACCACTGCCATTTCCCCTAAACACCTCCATGCTACCACAGGTATGTCATGTGGACCAACAGGCTTTCCAGTATTCATTCTCTTCATAGATATCCTTACTTCCTCATTGGTAAGCCACTGCACTTCCTGATTCACCATACCCACATCATCCAACCCTCTCTGTCCATTCTCTTCATTCACCAGCCCCTCAAAATACTCTGTCCATCTGTGCAATACACTCTCCTCACTTGTGAGTTCATTTCCCTCATTATCCGTTATCACCCTTATCTGCTGCACATCTTTCCTTGTTCAGTCCCTCTATCTAGCCAACTGGTACAAGTCCTGTCATCTCTCCTTAGTGTCCAACCTGTCATACAAGTCTTCATATGCCTCATCCTTAGCCTTTGCCATATCTCTCTTTGCCATGCACCTCATCTCCTTATACTTCTGCCTACTTTCCTCATCTCTCTGATATTCCCACTACTACATCCCAAATCTCTTTCTCTGTATAGTGTCCTGTACTTCCTCAGTCCACCACCAGCTTTGCTTCTGCGCCTTTCTCCATCCACATGACACACTAAACACCTTTCTAGCCATCTCCCTTACTAGCTCTGCTGTACTTACCCAGATATTTGGTCAATTGTCACTGCCACCCAGTGCCTGTCTTAACTCTTCCCTGAACTCCACCTCACAATCACCCTTTTCCAGTTCCCCACCATCTGATCCTTGGTGCTGCCCTCACACTTCTTGTCTTCTTGATCATTAATGTCATCTTACAGACCAACAGTCTCAGCTGCTAACTACACTTTCCCCTGTCACCACTTTACAGTCTCCATTCTCCTTCACACTGGCCTTCTTACATTGGATATAACCCACCTGTGTGCATCTCCCTCCACTCTTGTATGTCACCCTATGCTCCTCCCTCTTGTTATAGTATGTATTCACCACAGCCATGTCCATCCTTTTTGCAAAATCCACTACCATCTCACCATTTGCATTCCTTTGCTTAACACCATATATACCCATCCCTTCCTCATCCCCTCTGTTCTCTTCACCAACATGGCCATTGAAATCTGCTGCAATTACCACTCTGTCACCCTTGGGTACAGTCATCACCACATCATCCAACTGACTTCACATTTGTCTTCCTCATCCATCGCACAAGCAACTTGCATAGCATATGCACTAACAACATTCATCAGTATACCATCAATTTCCAGATACATAAGCATCACTCTATCAGACACTCATGTCATCCTCCAAAAACACCCTTGGCATACTGTTCCTTCAGGATAACTCCTATCCCCTTTCCCCTCCTATCAACACCCTAATAGTACAATTTTGACCTGCCCCCGATACACCTAGCCATACTCCCCTTCCATCTGGTCTCTTGCACACACAATATATCCACCTTCCTCTGGCTATCATATCAGCTAGCTCTGTCCCTGTACCAGTCATACTGTCAACATTAAAAGTTCTTACCCTCACTGCCACACTCCTAGCCTTTCTCCTCTTTTTCTGCCATATGAGTGCTAGACATATTCCAGGGTATGTCTGTCAATGTAAAGGCCACTGTGCTATTGAATGACTCACGTTACTGCAATATAAAGACAGTGTCACTAATTTTGTCCCCTTGGCCCCCATGTATGGGCAGCATCCTACAGATGTCCTGCTCTAATGGGTTCAGAGAGTTGACTGGGCAGCAAGAGTGTGAATACAGTGTGCCATACTAACAAAGAACAGAAATGTATATCAGGTATTACCTATGCACATGTCAGTATGTGTAGGTGTATCTGGCCACCTCATAAAAACAGACATGGGATGCAAAATGTCAGTTAAATAAGCTGTACATGTTGTACATGTGTGTAATCTTACTTACTGTGCATCCAACAGAGTAACATTTCTACAGGTACTGGTTGTTGCATTGCCCTGACACAGACATGGATACTACAATAAGAATGATTATCTGTTTGAAATTGAAGGGGTGTCCAACTGTGTCATAACTGTGTGTCTATGCCTACTACAAACAGCTATATGAACACCAACATAGCTGTCTGGACTCAGTAATACCTTACTTGTAAAACCTGCCTCCACCAAAGTAGAGTAATCTCCTTTGCTGGACAGCAGCAATACACAATCCACAGACTTGGTCCCTAGCTGTACAGGGCAAATTAGGAGCAGACACCAACTTGACATTGTCAGCATTTGTCTGAACAAGGATATAAGGTCACAGGTGGAGCACTGTAAGGCTAACTATGAGTGCAAATTGGACATATCCACCAAGGCCAATCACAATGCCATCTTCACATATGTCCACAATTTCAGAGGCAATAAACCAACCCAACCTGTAATGGTGGTCAATCAGACCACATACACATACAATATAGCTATAGCTAACCTGCTGCAGACAGGTGTAGGGCAAACATCCCCCCTGGCTCAGCAGCACTATAGATGGATATGCACAGCACTCACACCCCTCCCCTCATTACCAGTGAGCGGATACATATTGCCTACTGAAAGGCAACACATGTAAGTATACATGGGGCATGATAACATCACTGTCCACATCCTACATGAACTCAGGCATGTGCTCCCAGCTCCATTACCCACTGTAGTCACACCAAGCCTTGGCACCATCCATGCCCCATCCACATGGAAGATGGCCAATGTCAGCCCCCTACACAGACATGAATGAGGAGTAGAGGATTATGAAACTAGCTAGGCATCATTGGGGGAATATGACGCATCAGGACCAGCAGTGCAATGCAAGCAGATATAGTGCTAATAGATTTCAGGGGCATGGTGTGGTTGTGAGTGGTGACGATTGGTATTCCATGTAGCTGTGCAGGTTCTGTACATACTATTGCCATATGTGTAAGGTCCTGTGATGTGTTTCCCTTTATATGACTTTCAGGTGGAATTTCGCATCAACAATGGTCACCTTTCTCAGTGGCTGAGACAAATATTATCATAGAAGCCATACTACAGAACCATGCCATAATGTTTGGCCAGAGCCAGCAACATCTGCAGGAGAGGACTGGCCTGTGGGACGACCTTGTACACAGGGCAAACGATGTTGGCCTGCACACACGTACATGCAAGCAGGTCTGGCATTGTGCAAATGACTTCATACGCCATGCCCGGCAAAGAGCTACTGCAGTGGCCAGGGACTGCACAGCCACAGATGGGGGCCCAGCCATGCAACGCCCAAATGACACCTACTAAGGAGTTCCTTGGCAACATTGGGGCACCCATCCCAGTACAACATCAGGGTACAGACCCCCACATGCTGGAGGTGGGTGGCACCCAGACATTGGACAAGGAGTGTGCATGTGGACCCAGTGGAGATTACTAGATTAACGCAGCAGACATACGTGTATTTGTCGAGTATCTATATTCATGTGCTGGGCCAGATTGCAGTTGTGCATGGGATTTTCTAATGCACAGAAGTGCACATCTCTGGTGAAGGAAAGCAAATTGTGTAGTATTGGGGGCTGTGCTGTAAATGTGCAGACAAGCTGCATTCATCCTGTACCAATGCCACATGTGAGTCTGCTGACAATACTTCTCTCCCACAACTACCTAGGTCCCTCTGGTCTGCATGTGGAATGACAGCCTGAAGCTGGTGAGTATGGAATTGTTCTGCTGTGGTTTGCCAATACCCCAAGCATGTGAAGGCCATGCAATCTAACATGTAAACAACTGTTACTCATAGCCATAGTGCCTTATGTGCATGTTCACTTGTGGTGGGGTTAACTGTATTGCATCACAGTGGTCAGCACAGGGGCCTATCTAAAAAGAATGTAACATCCATGTAGCATACCTCACAACCTGTCAGTGCAAGACTTCTGGACAGAGACCAACAAAATGGTGGGACAAATGGCCTAAGGTAGGGATGTGTGAAACATTACTCTCATACAGTGGATATAAATGGTGTACACACCCCTGTTAAGATGCCAGGTGTTTGTGATATATATATATATATATATATATATATATATATATATATATATATATATATATATATGTATATATATATATATAAATATATATATATATATATATATATATATATATATATATATACTGAGACCACAATATGTCAGTCCACACCTTTTTCAACCTGTAATGTGACCTATAACATGAGCAATTCACTTGTAAAACCTATCAATCTGTTGGGCACCAACTATGGAGTACACAAACCTTACAATAAGCTGAATGCATATATGTGCACACCCTTCAAATAATATTTTATTGCAGCAGCTTGTGATTTACTGACAGCACTCAGTCTGGTTGGGTACACACCTACCATCTAGTAAAGGAACTCTGAGTAACACCAAATAACAGCCTGCTGTACAAGTAGGATATTCATGACATTTGCTCAGTTGTCTGTAACAGCAACAGCCATGGCTTGTAGACAGCTTACAAAGCAGCAAAGGGATCACATATTTGGAAATTATCAGTCAAGTGTAGGGTACAACAACATTACCACAGCATTAAATACACAATGGAACACAGTGGAGACAGTTGTCAAAAGGTGGATTGAATATGGGACAACAGTGCTGTTGAAAAGAACTTGATGTCCCTCCAAAAATGATAACAAGACATGTCAAAATCTGGTCATGGAGGCTGCCAAGAGGCATACAGCAACACTGAGGGGAATTGCAGGAATGTCTTGCAAGTACTGGTGTTGTGTACTACATGTGAGAACACTCTCCTGTATTCTGCATACGTCTGGTCTATGGGGTAGTGTCAGAAGATGGAAACATTTCTCCACACCAAAAAACATGCAGGGTGGGATAAAATTTGCAATATAGCACATCAAGTCTCCCAAAGGCATGTGTGAAAATGTGTTATGGTGTAATGAGACTATGGATCTACCTCACAGCCACAATACCAAAAGGGATGTGTGGTGCACAAGCAACACCTCTATTAACCTGAAGACCAACATCTGCATTGTGAATCATGCTGGTGGCAGTGGCCTGCTGGGGGGATGCTGTTCCAAAGCCAGAACTGGGTCTGTAGTCATGGTGGTGGAAATTCTGAATAGTTCCAAATAACACCCACATCTGTCCCAAATCCATTAGGCATCCTCAAGAATGCTGAGGATGGGGGGGGGGTGCCAGCCTTCAACATGACAAAGACTCAAAGCATACATACAAAGCTACATTAGAATGGCTCCACCTGAGCACAGTCATGGTTATGGATTGGCCCAGCCAGAACCTAGATGTACACCAGATAGAAAAACCCCAGTGGGACCTGATGAGGGCTGTGCACATGAGCTGCACTTGCAATCTGACAGACCTGGGTGACCTTTGCATGGAAGAGTGGCCAAATAATGCCAAGTCAAGATGTGCCATGCTGATAGACACCTTCACAAGAAGAGTGAATGCTGTAAGTCACTTACAAGGTGCTTCAACAAAGTATCATTTTAATGGGGTGCACACTTATGCAACCACCATATTGTACATATTGCAGTCATTATATTTTATACATAACACATTTGTTTGTTTATCGATTGGATTGCACATGTCATATGTCACATCAAAGGTGAGTAACATATTTGAATGCATTATTGTGGTCTCATCTTATATATTACAAGAACATAGCAAGTTAATAGGGTTGTGTACACTTATCATATATCCTGTAAGCTTAGAAGGTTGGTGGTGTAACAGGAATTGTGTGACCATACATTCACTGCCAGTTTGGAGGTCTGACACTCAAATGTATGTCATTAATCAGTGATGTCACTCATCAGACCATCCCAGTTATGCATCATAGAAACACAGGGGTCATGAGAAACAGAGCAAACATATGAGCCAGACATCTACACATCCTGCGAGGATCTGTACAGTTGTGAGGTATGTTTTGTAGTACTTGCCACTGTGCTATACAGGTGAATAGCAATGATGTGTACATGGGTGCAGTCTGTGCTGGGGAAGGGCCATCACCTACTAACACTGATCATGTATTCCAGAGCTTTATATTGTTAGTTACATGTAGTAAAACTGGCTGCAATGCATGATGTTGAGGGCCGTGTGTCATGTATGTCACCATTTGGGTAATGTGTGGTCTATGTAACGGATTTGTGCCACCTCACCTGTAAGTGTGTGTGTGTGTGTGTGTGTGTGTGTGTGTGTGTGTGTGTGTGTGTGTGTGTGTGTGTGTGTCTGTGTATGTATGTGTGCATGTGTGCATGTGTGTACCAGCCAACTTCAAAGTGCAGGTATTAATGTACATATGTTGTCTTCCCCTCAAAGTTGGCGATGGAGTTTGGGGTCCCTCCTGCTTGGACACTGATGGCATTATCTCTGTAGACTCTGACAATGATGACAGGAATAGTGAGGTAAAGGTGGGGTTGTCAGGGGCTGAATCTTTGCTATTGGTTGGCATCCCACTCTTGTGCACACCACCACGACACACAGTAACAATGTCCACACATACCCCGTCACCAGTGGCCACAGATGATGGACAAGTGGCAGGTGGTGGTATTGAACAAGCTAGTGTGGTGACCATGGCAGGTGTGAGTGTAGACAATGGCCATAGCCAGAGGTCAGGCAAGGTCTCATACAGGCAAATGGACCAGGGTGCTCACAGCAGGACTGCTCCTCCTCAAACCGCTGTTGCAAGTGCCACAGTAGGAGTCACCAGACGCATGTTTCAGGCTGTCATGGATGTACAGGCATGCAGTGAATGCCACACCAGACAAATACTCAGGGTGGTGGATACAGCTCTTCCTGATTAACGTGGTGACATACATGACCTTGTTGAGGCCACAGGTCAAAATACTGAGGTCATGAATAGACGGTGGAGTGAGACCTTGGCAATCCCTGACCATGGCATGTCTTTATTAGAGTGTGTGGTGGGAGATGGGCATCAGCCATGTGGATGTAGGTCAGCAACAACAACAGCTGAGAGTCTACGGGGCCATGCACCTTCACACTCCTGTAGTGACAGTGACACCAGCAGTACTGAAGGAGGGTTGCTGTTCACATCACACCAGAGCAGGCCATGGGCAAGTGGTCCTGTCAGTTCCCATCAGGGGCACAGATCCAGCAGACAGTAGTCACCATCTGGAAGCAGAACTGCATCTGGCCTTGGGCCTGGTAGTGCCTGTGATACCCCTGGCAGGACCAGTTCCCACGTCCATGGCTGGAGATGGTGAACTGGACACTCTGCCATGTACAGTACACAGCTTTCCAACATACCCCTGTGTAGGGCAGCTACATGGCATGACTGTGTGCATACATACACACACACATCTGTATCACAGGCAGGTCACCTCCAGACATACACAGCACCTCTGCACAACCCATCTATGGGATACCCCTCCAAACACACGCACATGATGTCAAACATATGGCCCAGCGTAGGCCTCTGGCAAACCCACACCACACCCTGTGAATATGATGATACCTGTGCCACATCCCTGTCATCCATACCATTGCTGCAGGAACATGCTTTTATAGGTCTGATGCACAGGGTGAATATAGTACAGTGTAGCTATGTAATACTATGTAAGGTGCTGTCTGCTTACATTTGCTATGGGTACACAGACAGGTGTATGCACCTTATTAGCCAGGATGCATTACTGCTGGTAGTACCACTGACTGAATGTAGTCTGATATGATGTATTCTGTTTTTGTTCAAGGTGTCTGTGTGTCGCAGGCTGTGGCCCAGCTGACATTCCCAAGATGGAGTAAGGCAGAGTGGGAATACACTGACAGTGTCATAGGCAAGGCACAGCTTTGTATGTAAATGTACCAGGTGTGTATGCATGCAGCAGTATGTGTGGGACTCTGTTGTCAGACAGTGTGACCTTGCATACATACCCCTTGTCACAGACAGGTAGCCTTTAGACATGTCAGCTCAGTGTTGTATAATACCACATGCTCATACATACAGAACAGGTTACTGAAATACTGTCAGCAGGTCCCTCACAAGTGTAGCCATTACATTAACTGCAACAGATTCACCTGTCAACACCAGTTGGTCCTGCCATTTCTTTCCCATACACTCAACCTTGATGCAGTTGATGAGGGCACGCATGATACTGTGTATGACAGGTTTGTGGTATGCATTCCTGAGTTAACTGGGTGGAACAGGGAGATAAAATGGTATATTCTTTGCATACACACAGTAGGGACTGAAACAGGGGATGCGCATACAGTAACATTAACACAGCTGGCAATAGACAGATTAGTAAACCTACATTTCCACCTTGATGTACTGTATTACTACATACACATGACATGCCCCACATAGATTATATGCATGGGACATAACACACTACCTCTTACAACATGTAATGTTCTGAATGCCTCCATGGATGGTGAGATAACCCACCAGGAATATGATGTGGAGTCATGTATTGCTCCTACAAGCCTGGGCAAATGATAGTGTAGCAGACGTTGAGCATGATGTTTCAGTCAGGTATGATGCCTGATGCTGGCATGTGTGTCACTACACTCACTGTAGCCAATTTGGCAACAATATCATATACATGGGCATCATTAAGGGACACAGACCACAAATAGGTTGCAAACATCTGGATATTCCATAGACATCTGTACAGAAGGCTGGCATGGCCTGCACAATGGTTTAACATGCTGCATGTGAGACAGATGCCTTACCACACTATATAAAGTAATGTCATCGGGAGGTGGTAAACAGGCATGGCTGGTACACAAATCAAAATGGTACCATCCAGACAGAATATGAGCTTCACCCAAATACATGCACACATGCAAACACACACTTGACAGTATGGAGATTTGAACTCTTACCTATCTAGTTATTCATACTATAGTGTTATGCAGTTATCAGACACGACACAAAGCTTATATGATTTCACCTATTCCCAAGGACCTTTTAAGGTGAATGACATCAGCAAGCCTATTAAAGTAGGATGATACTCTAAGGTCCATAGTGCAATACTCAAATGTTCACATTGCAATACTCAATGACTTTTTCTGTGCAAGCATCAATGCAATGTCTTAACCAAGTAACTGTGCAATACTAAATTCTCATGCAAGTAAGTGTTCTGTTCAAAAAGTGATAAAATGTGTTTCTAATTATGTGCAATATTAGTCTGCCTACCAGTATGTATGTGACGTAATAGCCAGGTGTTACACATGTAAATGTCTGCAAAAACAGTCTATATGTTGTCTCCACATTGAGTCTAGAGATACTGATTTTCGTTCAGTTTTTGCACTTGTGTGATTTCTGAATGACACTAAAGTTTGCTTTGACTTTTGACTTTGATGGGAAGTTTACATGATGGTACAGAACTCAAAATGGTATAACCCACACACTATATGATTCTCACACAAACAGTTGCCTGTGTTGAGATTAGAACCCCTACATATCTAGTTATTACTACTATAGTGTTACGCAGTTATCAGATGCACCACAGAGTTTAAATTATTTTACCTCATCCCAAGGTACTTCTAAGGTAAATGACATCAGCAAGCCTAGTAAAGTAGGGTGATGGGAAGTTTGCAGGGCAGTACACAACTCAAAATGGTATAACCCATACACTATATGATTCTCACACAAACAGTTGTCAGTATTGAGATTAGAACCCCTACCTATTTAGTTATTACTACTATAGTGTTACACAGTTATCAGATGTACCATGGAGAGTACATGATTTCACCTGGTCCCAAGGTACTTCTAAGGTGACTTACATCAGCAGGCCTAGTAAAGTAGGGTGATGGGAAGTTTACAGGGTGGTACATAACTCAAAATGGTATAACCTACACAGTTTCTGATTGTCACATAAATAAACACATAAACAGTTGCCAGTATTGAGATTAGAACCCCTACCTATCTAGTTATTACTACTATAGTGTTACACAGTTATCACACACACCCGAGAGCTTACATGATTGCACCTACTCCCAAGGTATTTCTAAGGTGAATGACATCAGCAGGCCTAGTAAAGTAGGGTGGAGGGAAGTTTTCAGGGTGGTGCACAACTCAAAATGGTATGATTCCCACACAAACCTGCCAGTATTGAGATTAAAATCCCTGCCTATCTAGTTATTTGTACTATAGTGTTACACAGTTATTGCATATGCTACAGAGCTTAATGGGCTGATAACTGGCCAAAGGTGCTGAGAAATGCACAGCTGAGGTAAACTGTTGCAGGTGCCAGAAAGTCTGCCTTTAATTTTTCCCTTAGATCTTGCTAGTTCTTTCTCTCCCACACTTCAAATAGCCTCATAGCTTTGTACTTCAACAGGGGTTTTTATCAATTATTCTACCACACCTGAGAGCCACAGCAGTAGTTGTTCCTCACAGAATTAGCTCCAGTACTTAGCAGTTATGATCACCCCTCCTGGCATGATTAAAGTGCAGTTCTTTGTGCTTTTGCCCATTAACCTGATGCATTTGGGCATTCTGAGGCACTGTTGCACCTGCCTCTTGTACACAGACAACCCTCCCCTTTAAGCTCCTAACACTCAGACCTATGAGAAATACCCCTATCACTGAATTGGATGGTATGCACTCTCCAGTGAAGGCTGGACTAGCTGGTCAAGAGGAGAATAGCCAACACCTGCAACACACCACATGGAACACATACCCCTCCAGAACACCCACTATCACAGCTCTGGCATACAAACAATAACCACACACCCACCTTCACAGAGGCACTCAATAGACATTTACCCAAACAGCGGAGACCACCAAGACAGACACCCACTCAACCACCACAACACAGCACAAACCACAGGACACATATCTCACCTTCATAGTGTGTCCCGCAACCTAAGCCAGAAAAGCGAACCACCTTGCCTGATACAGTAATCATAGGTGACTAAATAGTGAGACACACAGGTGTTCCACTCACTAGGTTGAACATTGAGGAGGTAACAGTCAGCTGTCTATCAGGTGCCATAATCCAACACATAACACACCCAGTCAGGTTACTCCACAACAACTACAAGTATCACTCTGTCATCGTGCATGTGTGTGTGTGTGTGTGTGTGAATGACCTGAGATGCACCTCCATGGACTGTATGAGAAGAGACATGGTGGAGGTCTCAGATTATGTGGGCCAGGCAGGTATGACACTAGCCCTGAACATTATACTACTGTTACCCAGAATGATACCACAGTACAAACAACAAATGATTGACTTCAGCAATTGGCTTAAGTGTCTGGTGTCACTCTCATGGGATCTAGTATCTGTCTGCTTGGGATGACATGATTGACTGACTGCAATGGCTTGCCAGAGATGGGCTACATCTGTCACCCCTGGTTTCCAGGTAATGGCTAAGTGTACCATTTACCACTGTAACAGCTACACATATAAGCAATCTGAGGGTCATGCTGCTCAGCACTAGACATCTACATCCCGAGATGCAGTCACTCAAAATACTCCTCACAATGGAGAACGTTGACATTTGTGCTGTAACAGAGACCTGCTTTACAGCAGCAGACAGCACCACTGCACTACCAGCCTATAACTCATTCCACACCTGTCAGCACCAAAACATGGCCCACAGCTACAAAGGCAGTGGTGCCGCCACATTAATAATGGATATGCACATATCCAGAGTAGTATCCCAGCATGATGCATCTGAGATACTTCAGGTCCAACTGGCATTTAGTAATAGTGAAATCCAGGTCTTAGGCTGCTATAGGTCCCCATCCATGACCCTAGACTCTCAATTCACATTCCTCAACACTCTGGAATATATCAAGGTCCAACTCAACAGTCTCATAGTGGGACAGTTCAACTACCCCTCCATCAACTGGGAAAGATACTCAAGCACCAATACATTGACCCAATGCTTCATGGAATTCAGCAGTTCCAATCCCTGGACCAGCTCATTCTGGCACCCAGTAGAGGAAACAACATTCTTGACCTGTGTTGATTACTAACATATGGGACCATTGCTTGACAACAGTAGTCAATCACTATCTGGTCAGATCTAACATAGAGTAATCACCATGGAATTCCACATCTCACCCACACCTCCTGCAAAGGTAGTTACCTTGAAAAGCTTCTCCAAAGCTGACTTTGGACTCATAAGAACAGAGGTGGCTAACTTCACAGCACCCATGCCAATGGAAAATACCTGCATGACTGCTGAATCATACACAAATGCACTGTACAAACATGTATATCAATGCATGGAGCTAGCCATATCCAACAGAACCATGACACTCTCCCCCAAACACTGGAGGCCAATCTGGTGGTTGCCTGCCATTAATAACCTGTATAACAGAAAGAAGAAACTGTTGCAGAAAAAGGTGGAGTCCCAATAGTAGTGAAACTCCCTTATTAACCTCAACAACAACTTGAGATCCCTAATGAAATCATCTAAAGCCATCTATGATGGCAGAATTGCAGCAGACACTGACAACAATCATACATCCTTTGATAGTTATATCTAGAACTTCAATGCCAATAGCCAGAAGTGCTCTGAGTTACTGCACAATTGCTACCTCCTATACTGAGCCAACAGATATTGCCAACATTCTTGCCAACACATTCAGTGCCAGCTTTACCCCTCCCCCCCCAGGGGAACAATCAGAATGCCAGGAAAATGCCAGGCACCCAGGATTACTGCCCCCAGGTTACATCTGCATTGTCCATGGGCAAGAACACAGCTTCCATGGGACCCCACATTATACCTGGCTGTGTTCTACATGAACTACAAAGATACCTGGCACCATGTCTGTGTGCACTGTTCAGTCACAGCCTCACCTCAGGCTTTGTCCCTCCCAAATGGCTCACTGATACAGTCATCTCTCTCCATAAAGGTGTGGCAACTACAGACCCTGGGAATTATCAGTCTATTAGCCTGATGAGCCTGATATGTACAGCTATGGAGTGCATCATCAGGGATCTGATTGACAAACATATAGGTAATCTCCTACCTCTGGACCCCACACATTTTGGCTTTGTGAAAGGGAGATCATGCCTGCTCTGCCTGATTGGCTTCTTTGAGTCAGTCACCAGGGCTGTGTATGACAGTAAGGCACTGCATGCAGCCTACATCAATCTGGCCAAGACTCTTGATACCATTCCTCAGTCATGAATTTTGGCTGAACCCACCAAACTAGGCATCAAACCCTATATGACTAGGGGGGGTTGTGAATTGGTTCACAGATAGAACACACAGTGTGAAAGTAGTGAGTTCCAAGCCAGACTGGCAGCCAGTCAAGAGTGGAGTCCCACAGGGATCAGTCCTGGGTACTCTCCTATTCAGCATCTACTTCTCAGGAGTCCAGGCCAACACAAAGGAATTCTGTCTGACCAAGTTCACAGACAACTGCAAGCTGGGAGCCATCATTAACTCCACAAGTGATGCAGACATCCTACAGAAGGGCCTCACTGAGAACACTGACTGGTGTGGAAACCATGGCCTGAAGCTCAACACCACAAATACATCATCAGCCCCTTTGGTAAAATCTCAGTTCCCACTAAGTACCACATCAATGGGAGCCCAATGAACACTGTAGGCATTAATAGAGATCTTGGGACACAGGTTGACAGCAACCTCTCCTTTAATCACCACATTGCCACTGTGGTCAGGAAATCCTTCTACGTGGCACATCTCATTACCAAGGGGTTTGCATTCAGGAAGAAAAAGGTCATTGTCTCTGCGTACTCTTCCCTCATTACACCAATCATCAAGTATAATGGCCCACTTGGCATGTACCTCATTAGACACCTGCAACAGCTGCAGAGGCCACAGAAGTACTCCACAATGAGGATCCTAGGCATTAAACACATGTCCTAAACAAACAGACTCAAAAGACTCCAGCTATTCTCTCTCTCACATCACCTACTTAGAGACAATCTCTGCTTGACTTGCAAAACCTTGTCTGTCCCAGCTCTTCCAGAATTGCTACATCTAAATACATCCCAATCCCTCTGTACCACACACTGCAGGGGCCTTGCCCTCATTACCATGATCAACACAACATGCTGGAGGGACAGGTTTCTCACCCAGGGACTGCACATGCCCTGGAATAGACTTCCCATACATGTCAAGCAAAGCACATAGATTACCCTGTTGCAGAAAGATCTTGATGAGTGGATGGGTAATAGAAAGTACACCACAGGGATCACTCCAGTGGCTCTACTTGTTGGGAGCACTGTGAATTAGCATTGGGTGGTACAATGGCAGGGCACTTCTATGGGCTAGGCTTGTAGCAGCTCCAGGGCTATTAGCCTAGTAACACCTATGAACTTATAAGGGGAGTGACATCGGCATGACTGATAAAGTAGGCCAGTGGGTGGGTAACTTATCAAAATACTTCTTCCTACAAACATACTCACTTGCACACTAACACATGCACTTGCCAGATCTGAGAGCAGAAGCCCTGACTATCTAGTTATTTGTGCTATAGTGTCACACAGTTATCATATGTGCTACAGAGCTTACTGGACTGACAACTGGGCAAAGGTGCTGATAAGGGAAATGACATCAGCATGACTGATAAAGTATGCCAGTGGGTGGGAAACTTATCAAAATACTCTTTCCTGCAAACATACACATTTTCACACACAGACATTTGGCAGATCTGAGAGTAAAACCCCTGCCTATCTCATTATTTGTACTATAGTGTTACACAGTTATGGTATGTGCTACAGAGCTTACTGGGCTGACAACTGGCCAAAGGTGCTGATAAGAGAAATGACATCAGCATGATGGATAAAGTATGCCAGTGGGTGGGAAACTTATCAGAATACTTCTTCCTACAAACTTGCACACTTTTATACCCACACACACATTTACCAAATATGAGAGTAGAACCCCTGCCTATCTAGCTATTTGTACTAGAGTGTTACACAGTTACTGCACATGCTATAGAGCTTACTGGGCTGACATCTGCCCAAAGATGTTGCTAAGGGGAATGACATCAGCAGGAGTGATAAAGTAGGGCAGTAGGTGAGAAACTTATCAAAATACTGCTTATAAGCATACACAGTCCTTTGCCAGATCTGAGATTAGAACCCCTGTCTAGCATAGTGATTTGTACTATATTGTTAGGCAGTTATCACAAATGCTATGAAGCTTACTGACCTGATAACTGGCCAAAGGTGCTGATAAGGGGAATGACATCAGCAGGATTGATAAAGTAGGGCAGTGGGTGGGAGATTTATCAAAATACTTTTTCTTATAAACATACGCACACACACACACACACTCCTTTGCCAGATCTAAGATTAGAGCCCCTATATAGTTAGTGATTTTTACTATAGTGTTAAGCAGTTATCATACATGCTATAGAGCTTACTAGGCTAACAATTGGCCAAATGTGCCAATAAGTGGAATGACATCAGCAGGACTGATAAAGGGGGGCACTGGGATGTGTTGTGGGTGGGAATGGCCTGAAACTGTTTCACTTACAATCAAACAAGCAAACACACATACCCTTACTCTCACATGCACAACTGTCACACACACACACACACACACACACACACACACACACAGTTGCCACTATTGATATTAGAACCCCTACCTATCTAGTTATTTGTACTACAGTGCAATGCAGTTATCAAACATGCTACAGAGCTTATAGGGGTGGTTGATGTCCAATTTTACTTCTAAGGTGAATGAAACCAGCAGATCATGTGAAGTAGGGCAATGTGAAGTGTACTGAGTGGAACAAGTCCCCTAATACTTGGACCTATGGAGACACACACACACACACACACACACACACACACACACACACACACACACACACACACACACACACACACACACACATGCAGGTGATGTGATATTATAATCTCAACCTCAGTACTGTTACAAAATGGGGCTCACCTTTTATGCTGGCATGTGCAACTGTTTACCACTGGTATGCCACTGTCCACAGCAGGGTGTCACTGTATGCCATTCAGGGTGTGTGACTCACTCTGTTTGTGTCCCCCTGTGTCTCTCTCTGTATCACTGTCTGTCTCTCAGTTCCCCACATCTATGTGTGTGTATGCTTGACATATGTTATCTGTTGCCCATATATATGTGTGTGTGTGTGTGTGTGTGTGTGTGTATCTCATGCAACAGATGCAGTTATATTACATATGGGCCACCTACAGCTAGCTGAAGGTGATCCTGTCTGATGTGTATGTGTGAGGACAGTTGAGGTGTGCATAGCTGTCTGTATGCACGGACATATATACACAATTCAGTCATATATTCTGATGTGGGTTCCAACATGTCCTGTGATTCTCTAAGTGTAGGCTCTTGCCCAGTGTGACCTATAGTTAGGGTGGGACTCCATTCCAGAAATAGGTGTCCAGTCAGGAGTACACAGTACTTTACTCAGGGTACTTGTTTTGTTTAGCAGAGATTTTGTGACATATCTGTAGTCTGTAACTGCAATGTATTGTGTCATTACCTAGTGCCAGACATCCTCAGATCATCACAGTGCTTTACCAGAGGAATACTAGTTGTATGATGCATAGAACAATATTATGGGGGCAGCTATGTAAATTCTTGTCCAGCCATGCCATTTGTGAGGTGTAGCTACAGCCAATGTAGTAATGACCCACAAGTGTGTAAACAGTCCAGCAAAGTGGTGATATACTGGCTGGGGATCTCCTGCTTGTGTGGTATCTTTCTAGCCTGACATGTCATATCCTTGTGTGTGCATACCTCTGGCCTGTACATTTTTTGGCAGAATGTCCAGGTGTTTGCCTATAGGTTGCATCCTTTCTACATAAACTTGTGTTTTGATGACAAGTTAGTTACATATGATTGAAGTGTAATGTTACAAAATAATACAGACATTTCTGTTTCAGAATACATAACCTTCAGACCATTCATGCTACCGCAAACCCATCACTCTACCAACTTTCTCAGTATGTACAGGTGATATCTATAACACATGCCTATCACTGTGCCTTTGTTCCACTTTTATTTCTGCCCTTGTCCAGACATCTTGCTGTCAGAGCTTGTGAGTTATGTGTGTAGGGACAGAGTGCATTCAACTGTGCAGACATGTCCATTATTTTTAAAAGCAAACATAAGTGAAAGGATTATTGAGAATGGCCACTGGCAATAATACCACAAAGCACTTATATTCACAAAAGCCTTGGCACCTCTGCTAAACATCCTTCAAGATGTCACTAATATGTGTAGTATATTCCACATAGTACTGTGACTTCCAGGTATGTCAGTGGCAGAGCAGTGGGTGTCACTGACATGCATAACAGTTGGTACTCAGTTATCTGCACATGGCCCTGTCAAAGGCAGCACTGTACCTAAGGCAGTACAAGACTACTGCCAGGAGAACATGCTGGCCAAACCCAGACAGCATTAACCACACATGGACATAGCTCATTGATCCCTGAATATTGTGGACAGGCAAGATGTTTTCATGTGCATTGGTACAGCCTTGCCAATGTGTGCCATGCTGCTATTTCCTTGCAAACATTACTGCATTTGTGTGGGTATATGGGGGGGGGCACACCTGTCAACTGTACACATTTGCACAGACTGTGCTGAAATTTGCTTTAAATTTTGGTTCTGTTTACCATACTTTTGTGCCCTGTTTTGGGGACTGGAGGCATATCACTAAAGAGCCCAGGACAGATTGTACTAGCATACATTTGAGTTTCAGACTTCTTACCCTTCATAGCCTTACTGCAACTGCAGGTCCTGCTGTGCTGTCACTGTGTGAGTCTGTAGAGGGTTAAATCACAATTGCCACAATTTGTGTGCCTTTACCAGACATTTCTCTGTGGTTTTCTGTAGCTGACTTGCTGTATGGGTGTAAGGGGTAGTTATGAGAACTCCCACCCTGACATCCATGCCTGTGAGCTATGACCTCCCAGTTAGTTGTCCCCATACATATACTGCAGTGGGATTTGCCACTTTGGGTACTACTGCATAGTGTGTGGAAGCCAGTTTTGGCCAGACATTTCCTGGTGTCCCACATAGCTGTCAGTTGTGTGCTGCTCTCCCAGTAGGCCATCTCATTCCCTTTCATGCATGCAGCATTACTATAGATATGCAGAACATACTATTCCATTCCTTTATTGTTAAGAAGACTAACTTACCATGTGCTTGTGACAGTTGTGAGGATGGTGCTTGAGGGCCGCCTATGTTGGATGAACACAGTACACTGCCTATACATAGTATGTTACAGGTAATGTGATGTGAATGTCATCCATTTTACTGTGTGTGTGTGTGAGTCAGAGAGAGGTGTCAGTCCCTGGGGTCCCTACAGTGTCAGTGTGTGGTCTATGCATTGCTTCTTTGCCAAGGCGTGCGTATACTGGGCACGCCTCCATCTGCCTACAGGAGCAGGCTCAGGGGCCTCTTCCTGTGAGTCCCTCTGTGCCTTTGGGGACCTTGGCAATGGTGGTGGGCTGTGTGGCCCTTTCCCATGCTGTTCCTGCTGCAGCTGTTTCTGCAGAATCATATTACTAAGAACATGTGTGCACATGTGGCTGGAGAGTACTGCAAGTTTCCACCATATATATCAAGTCAGTGGAACCATGACTTGAGCACCCCAAACACACACTCTATAATCCTGGTTTGTGCATGTGCCTCATTATGGCATTCTTGTGTGGGTGTGTGTGCATTTCATCCACAGTTCCAGTGCATAGCGAGCATCCCCCTCAGATGGCCCTATGAGATGCCCCCACTGGCAAATGCCTGATACAGCTGTGATGAATGCCAGATTGTGGGAACCATGATAACTTCCAGGGCTGCCAGCACACACATTCATGATAAGGCTCTAGGCATTCCACATGACCTGGCAGTTGATGGAAGGGAATCCCTTGTGGTTTATGTAGACCCTACTCTGTTCACCGGGTGGTGCTTTGATGTGGATGTGCTTGCAGTCTATGCACCCAGTACCTCTAGGTATTCTGCTATAGAGTGGAAGAGATGCATATTGATGGTCCTGTCCTCACTGGTGTTGGGGAAGTAAATCTGCTCATTGGCTTGTGGTAGCATGGCATCCGGGAACTGGTGGAGTACCCTGGATGCAGATGCCTGCGAGACCCCAGTCATGTCCCCAGTAGGTCTTTGGAAAGTACTTGTAGCTAGAATTCGTAAGGCTACACATACCTTGGTATCCACTGGGATGAGCTCCCCTCTGTTAATTCTGGCTCTGAGTTGAGACCAGCACAGCTCAGTGATTTGCTGGAGTATGTCTCTGTCCACCCTGTAGCACTCTACTATCTCCAGATCATGTAGCCTCTGGTAGGTTACCCTGAGTCTGAACACTCCTCTCCTCCTCCTTGGTCTGTGGCAGTTGTCAGCATTATCCTTCTCTCTACCATCAGCCTCTAGCACATACTAATGGATCAAAGCAATGGCAGCCTCTAACATTTTTCCAGTTAAAATTCCCCTGCATGTATACACCAATGGTGCAGAGTTTGTGGGAAAAACCTGACTGTAAGGTGTTTCCATACTTTATACTGTTGTGCTGCAGATGCTGCCTGTATGATTGTTTGACTATGATGCAGTCCACCTGCCAAGTATATTACTCATGACTTTGGTTTGGCCACTGTTAGTGTTAGAGGCATTGCTGGTAATTTTTGGATGATTGCCTTTATTCTGCTGTTGCCCCCTTTTTAATTATATTTTACTTACATCTCCTCCCATTTTCAGCTATGCAGCCACCAGCCAGCTGTATTATAGTGTGCTTTGCATAGCCCATTGCAAGTTGCAGAGTCCCATATTAGTGATTTCTACTTCATTTCTCCTTTAATGTGCTGTTGCCCTTTATTTCTTTTTTTTATATCTCCTCCCATTTTCAGCTTTGCAGCCACCTGCCAGCTGTATTATTGTGTGCTTTGCATGGCCCATTGTGAGTTGCAAGAGTCCCATATTTGTGATTTCTATTTCATTTCTCCTTTATTGTTCTGTTGCCTTTTATTTTTTTACATCCCCTTCCATTTTCAGCTATGCAGCCACCTGCCAACTGTGTTATTGTGTGCTTTGCATGGCCCATTGTGAGTTGCAAGAGTCCCATATTTGTGAATTCTATGTAATTTCTCCTTAATTGTGCTGTTGCCATTTATTTTTTTATATCTCCTCCCATGTTCAGCTTTGCAGCCACCTGCCAGCTGTATTATTGAGTGCTTTCAATGGTCAGTTGTGAGTTGCAGAATCCTAAATTGCTGATTTGTACTGCATTTCCCTTGCTCTGCTATTTCCTTTGTTTTCCCCTATTTCCTTCCTGCTTAAGCCCCGGAGCACTGCACAGACCCATTTAGCTAGTGTAAACAGCAAGAAATCAGCTTCCCTTGGGTGCAAACACACTCCTCAGTTCATGGAATAAGAGTATACAGCCTCATATACACCCAACTCACTTAGTTGTGCTTAGCTAAGCGCAATCCTGGGCAACAGAGCTCCAATGTACTTACAGCTCCTCGTGGTGCCCTGCAGAGTCCTACAAGTGGCCGAGAGACAAAAGAGAGACTTTGGACTTGGCTAAGTATTATTTTTGCTTGTTGTTTCCCTGAAACGCTAATCCCACCTAAAACATGGCTTTTCAGTGCGTCTGTGGATCCCTAGTGATATCTGCATTGCTTACTGTACTTATTTCTTTGTTGCACTTGAAAAAAGTTACTGTTTGTTGTTTTTGCATTTAAGTTACCGGTAACACAGTCGTAGGCTACACACTCAAGTGCACTAGCCTCCTCTGTGTATTTAAAGTAATTTAAGATCTGCATTTCTGTTGTTTCTGAAGAAAAAAAAACACAAAAAAACTCCTTGTTTTCCCGCCTTTCTGAACTAGTCTAGTCCAGTTTTCAGGCTTTGCTGAATCCAGGACTGTGGTAAAGCTTCCTGTGTTGCCCATATCATACTTGGATAATTAGTTGGCTTCCTTGTTCACTGCGAGAGAGGGAACTCTGAGCAGCCTATCTGTCCCTGTAGGAGTGGTCCCAGCCCAGCAACTTGTAGCTCATTGGCCATTTTGGGCTAATTTCTATCCTTTTGATGTCCCTGGTATAAAAACTGCTTAGCGCGGTTTTGCACGGGTTTGCGCACCGCACAGCGCTGTTTAGCTGCGGTTAAACTATTCCAGGCTCCACGAAGTCTGCACTTCAGTATTTCCCTTGAAATGTGATACACTTCAACCCAGCACTAGAAATAAGGCAATTTAAGACCGGCACTTACTAAAACTCATTAAAACTAGCACTAGCTTACAGCTGGTACTTCAGCCCTATACTCAGGAAGTATAAAGCTCTTTACTCATCCAATCAGCAATACAGTCCAAACCATCTATTCAGGCATGTTCAAGGGAGAGCTTCAGGTGTACTTTCCGGTCCAGCTGGTGAATCTGGGCATCCTGAGGCAATGTTACAATTGCCTCATGTACACAGACAACCCCCTCCTCCTCCCAACCAACACAAACATATGTGAGAGATGCAGCTACACAGACAAGCTGGAGGCTAAGCTCTCTCATCCCATGACTGGATCATCCAGTCACAAGGAGAAGGGCAAAACTAGCACCACATTACCAGACTCACATAGACCAGCCATAGCTGCACCTGCAAACAACTCTCAGAAACACACAAAAACATACTCGGAGGCTCTAAATAAGAACCTGCCTAAACAACAGAGACCTCCTAAGCATACACCCAAGCAACCCCCACCCCACAACAGAAACCAGGTAACACATCCGTCACAACGTCAGTGTGCCAAGCAAAAACAGCCCCTAAGGCTAAATAACACACCTAACACACTAGTAATCAGTGATTCTATCATCAGGCACAAAGACGTCCCACTCACTAGACTAAACAAGGAGAAGGTTATCGTAAGCTGCCTGTCGGGTGCCAGAATCTGCCACATAACACATGCACTAGGTCACTCCACAACAAGTACAGATATGACTCTGTCATTGCACATGTTGGCGTAAATTACCTGAGAAGTACCTCCCTGGACTACATGAAAAGAGACATTGAAGAGCTCTCTGACCATGTAGCCCAGGCTGGTATGACTCTGAATTTGAGTAGCATCCTGCCCTCACCCAAAATGATGCCAGCATACGAAGAAAAAATGATCCATTTCAACAATTGGTTAAACTACTGGTGTCATTCAAAGGGGATTCAGTACTTGGTAACCACAAATCCAACCACGGAAAACTTGAGTAGTCCAAACACTGGAACTTACGCTGTTCTTTTAGAAAAACTGACAAGTGCAATAAACTTGTCAGTTTTTCTGAAAGAACAGCATAAGTTCCAGTGTTTGGACTGCTCAAGTTTTCAGTGGTTGGATTTCTGGTTACCAAGTTTGCTTTGAGTTGAACTGTGTATTTGTCATGGAATCCTTGGAGTCTGATTCAGGCATTATGGAACTTTTACTGAAAATCAAACAACAGTTATCTGAACATAACGAACAAATTAAATCTTTGGTGCAACAGTAACAGATAATATCAACTGGTTCTCCTTGTCTATTTGGCAGTTTGGGTGTACCTTTAACCCAACCTACTCCCTTGACTAGTAATTTAATGACTAATGACAAAGATGCGAATGCCCAAGTAATAGCTGGTAAGGATAAAGTACTGACTGCTTCTAGTAGTGATGTCTGTGTGAATAAAATGCAATGGAAGGCTATTAATTTCAATTTTTAGCATGAATCTAATAGAGTGAGTACTCCTATAACAGTAAATATATCCTTAGCAGAGCGTTTGAAAACCTTTGAAAAAAAAACTATTTTCAATGAAAAAATTACAGTTGGAAAATGGGTATCTAATGAGAAATATTGAATTGGGTTTTGTACCTCGGGGTCTCCAGTTGTGGGGATACCCTAATGGTATAGCTGGAAATGAGGAAATGTTACAAGAAGTGCATCAACTATTTGATAAAGTAGGGCTTGATCTATTGAGAATTATGATAAAGCACAATGATAATGTTATAGCTCGACTAATGGCAGAATTAGAACAGAACAATGACATTATATTGAGTGATTTAAATTTTGAAAATTACTCAACTAATTCCAAGCACATTCTTAATTCGGTGGAAAATAGCTGCCATGCGATTTTTTGGAGGAAGATGCATAAAATTAAAAGAGATACGGATGAATATCGTGATGAAAGAGTATACACACTATCAAAGGGGAATCGTAAAAATTCCAGAGTGACAGTGAATGATATTGAGCAAGTGGGACAGGATATGATGTCACCTCGTAGGGATGCGTACCCTCAGCAGGATGAACACCCTTTAGAGGAAGGTCCCAGATGGTCAGAGAGGTTGCGCAATCGAGTGGGGAATGCTCCACAGCAGAGAAGGGAGAACAGCGAGAGGTATGCCGAGCAGGGAGCAAGACCAAAGAAATGGGGGCCACCAACCATATATCAAGATCAACACAAGGTGTAGAGACAGTGAATTTAATTCCTGCTTCAGCGGTCATTCTTGGAAGTTATGTTATGGTGTCCATGGGGCTTTTACAACGTGATTTGGGAAATGGGCCCAAAGTGAATTCAACTTTTTGTCATGAAGATACAATGGATGATAGTTTTCTATTTCAGGGTCAGCAGCAAAAGGACCCTGTAGTCAATGGCGAGGAAGAAATGATTGATTCGTTGTTGCAGGTAAGTATTTATCCAACATGTGCGACTAATATGACTGAAACCACTAATGTTGTTAGCGGACAGTGTGTGGAATACTGCAACATATCTACGAATGACTTTGAGACTAATAGAAAATGTTATTGTACTGAAGGGCCAAGTCTGAATAATACAGATGATTTGTTTGTTATTAATGAAATTATAGACCCTAATTTTAGGGAAGGCTTGTTAGATATGTCTGATATTTTAGAGGTTATACAGAGAAATAATATTTTTGAGAATGAACCTGTAATTATTTTTAACAAGCATGGGGATTTTAAAGTATATAATTATTCAATCAGGGAATTAATTATTGAGCATGCTGAATTACTTTCAAAAGGTTTTACCTTTGTACCAAGCAGAAGAGGTACAATTACTGATGTTCTTATTGACTTAAAATTGTTAACTCGGAAGATGAATATTAAGATGTGGGTAACTGGAAATAATGAACAAAATGATGGGGAATTATTTAAACCAAGTAAGTTTAACCCCGCTGTTAATAATACTGTGGCCTTATATGAAAAAGCTTTTGAATTAGAAATAAGGGAATTTTTTAAGAAAAGTAAAAAGCATGGTTTAAATGGTGAAAATAATAATTTAAGTGAAGATGAAATGGTTTTATTAAATGAGCACATCACAGATAAAAATATTCGCTTTATGAAACCTGACAAGGGTAATGGGATTGTAGCCATGGATAAAAATGACTATAGTAATTATATATTTCAAATGTTGACTGGTGAGGCATATGAAGAAGTTACATTAAATGTGATTCATGTAGCTTTTTTGAAAAAAGATTTAATGATAGAAGATATGTTATACCAGGGTCAGATTAATGAAGTGGTATTTAATTACTTGAAAAATGATTTTCCTATGTTCAGCAACATATTTTGCATTCCTAAATTACATAAAGGCTTAAGTAATGTAACTTTTAGGCTAATAGTTGATGGTAAAAGGAATAAGACGGTATTTATTAGTAAGTATCTTGACCATCACCTTCAAAGGGGGCTTACTAAGTTTGATTACATTACTAGGGATTCATGGCATTTCTTGTATAAACTAAATGAGGTAAAAATTGATGCTTCTACTATATTTCTTACTATTGACGTGTGTAATATATACACAATAATACCAAATAACACAGATTCCACAGTAGAGTTATTGCTCAATACAAAAATATCTCTCTTTCTCTGATGTCTTGGCTGAAAAAGCCTTCAAGGAGTAAAGAAACATCATAAAAAACTTGCCTAAATACTAAAAACATGACAATAAAACAATTAAACAATTAAATAAAAAATCTCCAATTTAACTCTTAAAATAGGTTGCATTGTATGCATTTAAGAACAGAAAGCTGATTGTATTCATTCAGCTGATCATATTCTAGGATCTGAGCTATACAAAACCAAAGTAGCTTATTCACTAGTAAAGTGTGTGTGTGTGTGTGTGTGTGTGTGTGTGTGTGTGTGTGTGTGTGTGTGTGTGTGTGTGTGTGTGTGTGTGTGTGTGTGTCTGTGGATAATGGGCATATGACAACAACAAATATATTTTTTTGGCTATTTATATATTTATTCATTGATTTGTTTTAACTCAGACATCTGAGATGTACACACTCAATAAACTGTCTGTAATTGTTGGGAATATTTGTGAATGTGTATCTTTGAAATGCTATAATGGGTTTCACTGCATGATTCTGACAGTGACAAGCTGAAATATATTTGTGTGTTATTATTTATGCATTCATCCATTTATTTGTTGAAACACGTGTGGTGTACAGGGTGGTTAAGGTGGCTGTAAGTGGTGGGCACCTCTTTGAACTGTATGCATTTTGATCCATGCACACATGAGTGTGTGTGTGTGTGTGTGTGTGTGTGTGTGTGTGTGTGTGTGTGTGTGTGTGTGTGTGTGTGTGTGTGTGTATGTGTGTGTATGTGTGTGTAATATCTGAAAGCAATGAGTTTAAGTATATTATCCTGGTTATTTAAGTATTAATTCTTTCATTTGATCACAATCTGAAATCTTAGGTATGCAATGTCTGTAATATAGCTGTACTAGTTGATGCTTCTTAGTGCATACATGAAGCAGGAATGCATGTGTGTGTGAGTATGTATTTTTTGGTACAGGTGGGGTCACTGGAAGGTGCATTGTGTATATCTACTAAAATATTTTACTTTAGATATTCATTCATTCAATTACAATCTGGCATCATAGATGTACATAGGATCATAGGTTAGTAAGCTAACTGCCCCTGAGGGCCATTTTAAGCCTAGCCAATTACCTCATGTGAGAATCAAACCCTGTACCTTAAGTCTTTAAGGTAAGCATTTTAACCATTATACCAGCCTCCCACCCAGAATCATTAAAGTGGATATAAGTGTTAAACACATCTGTGTGCTGTGGCTGAGGGTTGCAGCTGGCTACACTGCATATATCTGAAAGCTATAAGAACAAGTTGATTATTGTGGATATTATTTTCACATTTAATCATTCATGTGATCAGTTACAGACTTCTGAGGTGTTCACAGTCAATAATGTGACTGTGGCCAGTGGGCTGGAGTCACTGTATGATGAAAGTAGATGAACTGGTTGGTTGGAGGCACATTACAAATAAAACTTGATGATCTCTGCTGTCCCTCTTTTAAAATTAAACAATCATTGATATGGCTTGGCAGGGATCAAATGTGCTTTCTTTGAATAAACTGAAATAATAATAATAATTATTATTACTAGTAGCAGTAATATTGTTATTTTTGTTGCAGTTGGACATCTGAGTCAAATAATTGCTAAACTATGTGAGTACTGAAACAGACTGCCTATGAAACCTAGTTATGCCTGCTGTTGAGTGATTAAAGTTATGCTGTCACTAAGCTGCTATGATATAGCTGTACTACATTCCAATTCCTATCCATCAGCCCCTCGTTCATTATCACCAGCCACCTGTGCCTTAACTTCAGTCAGTTTTAGTCTTATCCAACCTATTTTGAAATATTCATGTAGTGTTCAGTGTTAATTCTAGAGTAGCCTCTGAACTCCAAAAAAATTAATTGGTTAACAGACTAGTTCCAAGTAATCCTATCTGTATTTGCCACTTATTTGTTTAAATATAAATAAAACATTTTTTGGGATATCACCATCAAAATAAAACTTCAGTGATGCTGAGCTCTTTCTGCTCTCACTGTTGTTATCACTTTTTTAAATGGCTGTCAATAGATGACAAGTTTATTTTGATCATGTTATTTTTATGGACATAATATTCAGGATATAAAAGTTGGTCTTCTCTGTAAGCATTATACTCTTAGATGCTCTTTTTGACTGTCTTGGCTGTACAAATGTGACAGTGCTAATTTGTTTATCATGTACATCTATGTCTATATATATCAGATATATCACACGATTATTTAGTTTTGATTACTGGCCATTTAATAGGGAACTCCACTATGAAATCACCAATTCCTTATGAAGCAGAAATAACTCAGCAAGTGTCTTCACCATAGAATGATGTGACCTTTTGCTTACACATTTGAGGCATTTCATGTGTTAGTTAGTTCTCCCAAATGATTAAAATATATTCACAAAATTATTCCGCAATGTCTTATATTTGGGAATAGCAGACAGAAACTGTACCTATTAATCTTGACATAAATATATTTTCTCTAATAGTATATATATATATATATATATATATATATATATATATATATACATATTCCCAAGAAACAGCTTACCACCCCAAGTAACAAAAGCCTTAAAGTAAGAAGCATGTTAATAATAAACAAATCAGAGAATGTATGTAAAATCAGATAATACAGAATATTAATGTATTCCTTTGTGCCGTCTCAGTTCTATCCACAAACAGGTTATCTTCTTTTGGTAGTCTCTTCTTGAAGGACATAGTTCTTCTAAAATTGAATTACTAGATGAAAAAAACTACAAATTAGTTTCCACCAAACAACAACATTTTACCAAGGTATGCCACCTGTGTAAGTTATGAAACATTCAGTTTTACTCTTTGACTGATTGATTGAATGATTGATTTACAGAGTTAGTATGTCAGTTAGCTAGTTATAAGCAAAACTGATTGTAAAAATAATAAAAGGGATTGTAAAGTTAAAATAGTCAAGTAATATGTATTTCTTGGAAGCAATTTATCTCTTTTTTTCACAGAAACTATTCAGTTACACAATGAATTTCTGATAGGATATGAGTTTTTAGACTGTATTCAATTGAAAGAAGCAGTATAAAAATGCTATGGAATCTCCTCACCTAGGCTTCTATGTTTTACATCAGTTACCTGGTTTTGATTAGTATGCCACATATCAAAGCTAACTAAAATGGGATAGTTTCATGAAACTGCAGCTGTATCACCTGTCATAGTAGGTAGTGGGGTATCTTTTGTTAAAGCATCACCCTGGTGGTGTCTAGGGAACGCTTAAAGGCTTACTAACAAGATGAGTTAAGTGAAGATAGTGTGTGTTCGGTGTGTGTTCAGTCTGTAAACATAACCAGTGAAACCAGTCTGTGTGAACATGGAACATGTGGCCAGTGTGTGTGTTCACTGTGAACATGTGTAAGTGAAACCAGTGTGTTCAGTCTGTGAACATGTGTAAGTGGAACCAGTGTGTTCAGTCTGTGAACATGTGTAAGTGAAACCAGTGTGTTCAGTCTGTGAACATGTGTAAGTGAAACCAGTGTGTTCAGTCTGTGAACATGTGTAAGTGGAACCAGTGTGTTCAGTCTGTGAACATGTGTAAGTGGAACCAGTGTGTTCAGTCTGTGAACATGTGTAAGTGGAACCAGTGTGTTCAGTCTGTGAACATGTGTAAGTGAAACCAGTGTGTTCAGTCTGTGAACATGTGTAAGTGGAACCAGTGTGTTCAGTCTGTGAACATGTGTAAGTGGAACCAGTGTGTTCAGTCTGTGAACATGTGTAAGTGGAACCAGTGTGTTCAGTCTGTGAACATGTGTAAGTGGAACCAGTGTGTTCAGTCTGTGAACATGTGTAAGTGGAACCAGTGTGTTCAGTCTGTGAACATGTGTAAGTGGAACCAGTGTGTTCAGTCTGTGAACATGTGTAAGTGGAACCAGTGTGTTCAGTCTGTGAACATGTGTAAGTGGAACCAGTGTGTTCAGTCTGTGAACATGTGTAAGTGGAACCAGTGTGTTCAGTCTGTGAACATGTGTAAGTGGAACCAGTGTGTTCAGTCTGTGAACATGTGTAAGTGGAACCAGTGTGTTCAGTCTGTGAACATGTGTAAGTGGAACCAGTGTGTTCAGTCTGTGAACATGTGTAAGTGGAACCAGTGTGTTCAGTCTGTGAACATGTGTAAGTGGAACCAGTGTGTTCAGTCTGTGAACATGTGTAAGTGGAACCAGTGTGTTCAGTCTGTGAACATGTGTAAGTGGAACCAGTGTGTTCAGTCTGTGAACATGTGTAAGTGGAACCAGTGTGTTCAGTCTGTGAACATGTGTAAGTGAAACCAGTGTGTTCAGTCTGTGAACATGTGTAAGTGGAACCAGTGTGTTCAGTCTGTGAACATGTGTAAGTGGAACCAGTGTGTTCAGTCTGTGAACATGTGTAAGTGGAACCAGTGTGTTCAGTCTGTGAACATGTGTAAGTGGAACCAGTGTGTTCAGACCATTCTTTTGATCACTGCACCAAAATAAGGTAAGACAAAATCTGTTTATAATCAAGATCATGCTATTTCACAATACTCTGAACTTCATTCCACTTATGAGTGAAATTGTCATTATCAAACACACCGTAAGGATGGTCAATGGTTCTGATGTAGGGGTAGTCTGATCAGTCATGGTCACTATGTTAGAAGAACATGGTGGAGCACCTGAACACAGCAAAAGTTTAGTGAGAAGAACAAAGTAAATATATTAATAAATAAATCAGTGCACACTAATGCAGAAACTGTTTTCTTAGAAATGTTTCACTCACGTCAAAACTCTGACATGCAATAAATCAAAATATGTGCACAAAATTAAAAATGCAGGATATTTTCTTACATCTATTTTATGTCCTTTGTCACCCAGATTTTTCCTAAAAACAATACATTTTTTATGTACAATACTACTGTTATCTGTGAATGTGCAAGGCAAACTTTCCATGAAAGATGCAATAAATATATCACCTAGGTAGTACTTCTATTGCATTTCCACACTGACCCATTTAGATCTAACTCTTGCTAACAGGTTACACATCCTTTGATTATAAATAATGGGTTAAAAACTGCCTCAATCTGAAATGTGCTAACATTATTTTATTTAAAGTATTCACTTTCTTTCTTTCTTATTCAGATTTCCACTGCCAATAGTCGTTTCAAGAGGATATACATCATATGAATGCAAACAAGTGATGGAAACTGCCAGAAAGTAAAAGTAGCAAGTGGATTTTGCTCACTGGCAGATATTTGCAATGAATGACTGTTTTTTTGAGCTAGGAAATGAAAGTAAAGCATGTGAGTGTGGGGGTTGGAAGTAGTGAGATTATTTTGGTAGTGTGTGTGGGGGCAAGATATGAGTTGTTAGTGGAGAAGCAGGAAAGAGATAGTTAAGTAGGGTAGCAAGTTATGTTCATCCTCTTGGCACAGACATGTGGAAAAGAAAGATCCCTGTTGGAGGAAGATCACCATGCAGTCCATCATCCAAGCAATCAGACATCCTGCAGAGCTTTGAGTTGAGTAGGTTAAGAATATATGTTTTTCTCTGATGTAGAGTGTTGCTACCTATAGGCATAATTTAATTGTGAGGGTTTAATGTTTGTGTAGTTGCTACAGTGAAGGGGTTCAGTTATGCTTTAGTTTTCCATGTTCATTAGGGTGTGAATGAGTGAGTGGTGAGTCAATGAGTCAGGGCTGTGTTATGAAGGTTGAAGGTTGATTTTAATTTAGAAATGTCTCCATTGGGGAAGTTAGTGTAGGAGAGAGGTGGCATTCAGAGCTATATTGCAGGGTTTTTGATGCTGGACAGGTTTGGGTATTTTTTTTTTTTGAGATTCGAAGAGGGAGGTATAAGGGGAGTGGTCTTTGTTAGACAGAGGCTGAGTGGTCTCATTATGGAAAGGATATACTCAAACCAGTGAATAGGTAAGTTGCAGGCAGGTTTTGTAAAAAAAAGAAAAGAGGTAACAGAGAAGGAATAGAAACATCAAGACCCTGTCCATTTCCACTGAGGTGGGGGGAGGCATGTGTCTAGGAATTCCCATGGGAGGCAGGAAGCTTAGCTTACCGTGTCAGGGCTCGTTAGTTAAAAAACACCAGAAAAACTGTGAAAAATAACAAAAGCAAAGGCAAGGACCCAGATAAAAGACTACTTCTTTAATATCAGATTTGGATATTAAAGTGGTAGTCTTTTATTTGGGCTTTGTTAGTTGTCAGGGATGTGCTTCTTCACCCGATGCATGGTTGGTAGAATACATACAGAGAGATGGGGAGGCCATGTGACTTTGCCCACACATTTGTTAAATGTGGGAGCTCAATGTCGGGCGCGGAGTATGTCATATTCAGATTGATGGCCAGAAAGTGGAGGTGCCCTTTGACATAACAAGTTTAGAATTCAATCGAGGAGGTTCAGAGAATTATTAAATGTGACCCAGGCTGAACATTTCATTTACAAATTTAGGGAGTTTAAAATAAGTGTGTCATGAGAGTTGAGTTTTGCAAGGAACTAGTTGTATAGTTGCTGCTCCTCATGCAACAAAAAATGGTAATTTTTATCGATAGATCAAGTGTTAATCAGCGAACAGAGAAAGTAGTAATTTTGCTGCTAATTTTATTCCTTGATGACTCGGCTAGTTTGTCTGGCATGATTTCAGTGAGATATTGCACTGTGGTGGTCTCCATTGAAGTATATGCAGTCATGTAATCTTGCTACCCCATCACACTGCAGTTTATTTATGCATTTTATAAAATCATAGTATGCTTCTGTAGCTCTAAGAAGGTGTGGTGCTGCTCTTTATCCTTCCTTCTATAACATGCACCTGTCTGTAATTGAATATTTTAGGAGAGTAGATCTCCTGCGGAGAATGCCATAGAGTTGCTATACTGCAGAGACACAGCATGTCTGTCAGTCTGCTCCTACAGAAATGTATTTGTTTTCTATTGATAATATCAGTCAATCCTGGGTTTTAATCACTTGTACCCAATCCAGAAGCTAAAGTGGGACAGTAGGTGGACTAGTGAGAGTTAAGGTACGTTTAGGCTTTATGTGAGTTGGAAAATACATATTGTGGTTAATTTCTGTTAGTTAAGACACAATATGATACCCCCCAGGTTGGTGAGTCAGAGTTTCTTTATGGATCTGATTTTGTTTGATTATGTTGTAAGTTGTGGTAAGGTCATATGAGTCCAGTGAGAAGGTCTGGATGGGGAAGAAGATGTTGTAGACAGACGTTATAAAGGTAAAGAAAGCATGAAGGAGTTATATGGTGGAGCTTTAGGTTTGGTGTAGGATGTCTTGGAACATTTAAAGTAGCACACTTTAGGGCAATTAATTCAATAGTTAATCCCTGCGAGTAGCAGGAGTATTCATTTTAATGCCTTAACTGAGGAAAGGAGTTAGAGAACAGTTAAGCTGCAAAAGGGGTGAATGTGAGCAGCTTGACGTGAGAGGAGAGTGGTAAGGTTGGTGGGGGATGATAATAGTGTGAGCCCCTAATATGGTCTTTTTATGACAAGGTGGTGAATGTTGAGGAAGTGTGGAAGAGATGGGAAGAGATACAATCTCAGGAGCCTGAATTCTCTTGGCAGGCAGCATCCATGTCCCAGGACAGTAGCAATGCAATGAGCAGGCCACTCTATTCAAAAGATGTAGAAAGAAGAAGCTAACAGACAGTGGTCCAGGGTAAGATCACCCCTCGGGAGAGGGGGGTGAATGCACAAGTTGAGTGGAGCAGACAGGTTCAGTGGTGCCTCAGCCCAATGCAGGCAATTGCTTTGTTATAGATGTTGGGGATGATATGTGTGTGGATTAGGCAGCAGGTGACGTATTGCAAAACTAGATGTTTAATGCAGGATATGGCTGCAATAATTGCAAAGATGAGCAGACAAGGCAATGATGATGTCAATGACGTGATAGTTCAGGTCATCTCAGCTTGAGTGTAGTGGCAACTGAGGATGATGACAATATGCTATGGTTTCAAGCTTTGCAGGCAGGAGGCAAGTCAAATGCTGAGCAGATGGCTAGCTTGATTATGGGGGTGGAGGTCATTGGGGACATTGGCATGAGTTGCCAAGTGACAAGGTGTATTCATTACACCTCACATTCCTCCTTAGGTTGAACAATGTTGCTAGATAAATCATGCTTCATGCTATTCAAAATACATCCTGTGATATAGTCACAATCCATAGATACAGTATTTTTGGCCTTAGATAGTGTTTTCAGGAATTGGTCTTGTGTAATAGGGGGAGTATCAGTTTATTAGTAATTATTGAAAAAAAGTAAAAAAAAACAGGGGCAGCCTATGAATACTTGATGTGTTCAGGCCTATATGGTAAACATAAAAGTCCATAGGGTGTGACATGTGTCAGCAACATTTTGGTAATTTTGGGGCAAGCTTGGCTTGGCATGAGAACTCTTCTGCCGATAGTCTAGTAAACTCCTATGAATCTATGAACCTATCACTGAAGAAGAAAATATGGTGGGAGGAATTTGTGGATTTATTTGACATTTTGGATGCAGATGAGATGCAGAAGTTATCAGAAGTGGAATTTCCTGATTCTCAGGACTGGACTCTGACACTGGTTGCCATGGGAATGAGAAGACCAGCTATGTTTAGGGCTAGGACATGGGACAACCGGATACTGGATTTTATATATTTCATGGTGGTGATTGTGGATAAGGGGTGGCACCACCTGGCTGTGGTATGATCAAAGATTTCTGAAACTGAAGGCTGTAGATAGGTCCCTCAGATGGGACAGAAAGCCTGCAGACTCATTGGCTGGCACAACAATCAATAAGTTGCCAGTGGTGGCAAAAAGGGCACAGGAAGGGGATTTGGAAGGAGCAAGAGCTTACTGGGCTTTAAACGTGGGGTGTGTGTTTGGCTGTTGTGCAGGTTTGTACATAATTAGTTATATTTTGGAGGGGCACACAGCAGAGAAGGATTTTTGGCAAAGGAGGATAGTCAGGTAGGGAGGGGAGCAGTAGCTGTACTAGAAGTGCCAACGGGAGGAGTATCAGATGTGCTAGCCACAAGGACTAAGGGGGCTGCTAGAGCTTCTAGGGGAATGTTGCACTTTCAGGGAGGTGAGAGACCAGCTGACATTTCCCCATATTATTAGTTTGAATCTATATTACCACATCAAAAACCCAAGTCAGTAAATGCTTGTTCACCAATCAATAAACAGCAAATTGTAATTTCTGTGAATGGCCACAACAGCAAATATTTCTTAGGGGAAAAAAAATCACTTGGCCATCATCATGAATTTTCCATTTTTTCCCACCGTAGTGTGATCTTGAAGTTGGTAGGGGGGTGTTGAGGGCACAGCATGATACATCTGGGTGTGTGTGGGTGAAGCCCCCCACTTTGATAGGTTTGGAATACTGTTTAGTTTCTGCTTGGCCAAGTGATATTTTTCCCCAGGAAAAATTTGCTGAAGTGGCTGTTCATAGAAATGACAGTTCACTGTTTATTGGTCGATGAGCAGGCATTTGCTGACTTGGGTTTTTGATGTGTTAATATAGACCCAGTTTGTTCAGGGCTCGGCTGAGAAGTTACCCAGATTAGGACAAAGCTGGAGACTTCCACTTGGGAACTGGGGATTCAGGCAGTGCATGCTGGAATTTTCTCTGTGTCAGAGGGAGGGAAAGGTTGTGCACAGTTTGCTGGATAAAGAAACACAAAGGGGGAGATTCCTGGGCCCCTTTTTAGGGCCAGCTTTTGAGTTATACAGAATATTCATGTTCTGCTTCATGCCCAAAAAGAAGCCAGGTGATTTTTGTTTGATTCAGCACTTGTCCTTTCCTGATGGAGACTCGGGCAATGATCACATTCACAGGAAGGCAGCAGTGATACAGTATGGATCTCTGGATTATGTGATGCTGGCCATCAGGATATGTGATGACCCCTAAATTGTAAATCTGGACAATGAGTTAGCTTTTAGGTTGTTGACAATATAAGGCAATGAGTTAGGAATGTTTTTGCTAAGCTTTATTTTGATATAGGTATTCTGATGGGGTGTGCTGTAGCTTGTGCTACTTTTGAGAACTTTAGTTTGCCATTCCATTTGGATATGGTGGAAGGGTAACCTGAAAGGCAGTGCAGCCCACTACCTGGATGATTTTCTCTTGGTGAATGAGGGAGCAGAAGGGGTGTCAGAAGCCCTAGTCGGTATTGTTGAAATATGTGAGGAATTAGGTATTCTATTGACCAATGTTAAGCAGGAGGGCAAATGATGGTGCTTACAGTTTTGGAATTGGAAGCGGATGTTGGGAAATAATTATTGATGTTACCTCAGGACCAAATGGAGAGATCAAAAGGTAAGATGATACCTGGCTAGGTGTATATATGGTTAGGATGAAGGATGTGATGTAACCTTTGGGCTTGTTGAACTTTGCATGCAGGACTGTGGGATCAGGGTGGGAATATTGTAGGTCCATGGCTAATTTGCTGAGAGGCAGAATTAAGAAATATCACAGAGTGAGAGTCAATTAGATGTATTAGTTTGGATCTATATTACCACATCAAAAACCCAAGTCAGTAAGGAGAATCTTTCAGTTTGGGAGATTTACTTGAGCACTTCAATGGATCATTAATGTGGTAGGTTGACTAGGTGTCATTGGATGACATAAAGTTGTTTACTGATACAGCTGGAGTGACTGGGATGGGAGAGTATTTTCAGAAAAGTTGGTTAATGGCCATGTAGCTGACTGCAATCTCAGGTGAAATGAGGAGAAATGTGCTTTTGCAGATGATACTGATATAGCAGCAATGGTGGTTTGGAAGGAGGAGTTGATCAGCAGAAAAGTCATGTTTAATTCTAATAATGTGGCTGTGCTTCAGGTTTTGGGGGGAAAATTCACTAGGTTTGTTCCAGTGCAGTTATTTCTTAGCAAATTATTTTTACAGTGTTTGAGCAATAATTTATATTTAATTGTTAAATATTAAGTGGTAAATGAACTTTAGTTGCTAACAATTTATCCAGATTTTAGTTTCACAGGTTTTTGGCAGTCATGCTGGCAGCAAAGGCTCAGCTGACCATGCTCCCAGAAATGGTTTGGAAGACTGGTAGGCTATAGTGGGCTGGCTGGTGGAGAAATCAAGGGCTTTCTCCACATGGTAGATACATAGTGCAGCCTGAAAAGCTTGTTCTGTTTTTGTTAAGCAGGGAAAAGAGAGGAATAGATGTTTGCCATTATATTTGATTGCAAGGTATTTGGTATGTGGGTGGCAGTTTGTAGAAGCAGTAAGGACTGTTATGGAGAACTTGGTGCATTTGGGGATGGCTGCTGAATTTTTTGGGAAATATACACTGGACTAAACACTGGCTGGTAATTAGGATACTCAAAGGTTGGCAGAGGTTGAGGAATTTCTGTGAGATGAGCAATTCCCTTTAGCTGTTAACTGTTGAGGCCGTTATTGAAGGGTTTATTTGTGGTAGTGTCATCTCTGGAGGAATTTATATTATGGGTGACGCTGTCATTTTTCTTGTTAAGTTGAGGGCATTTAGGATGAATGAACTAGTTTGTCATTTGGGGTTGTCTGATATGCGGGTACTGGATGATGTGGTGTTTTGGTTCAGTTGGACAAAAACAGATCAGTCAGAGACAAATAGTCTTGTCTCATGATAGAGAAAATTTGTTGTGTCCCATGCACAGGTCTAAGATATGATGTAAACTGTATGGTGGTAAATGAGGTTTTTGGTTTGTCATCATTTTTTGCTTTTTTGGTTTCAGTAAATCAGTCTGAGTTGGTTTTGAAAAAAAAAATTGTGCAGCCAAGGGACTGCTAATGGGAGGCACTTGTCACATTCATTGTAAGTTGTAATTCATGTTTAACTTTCTATGCTGGCAAACAGAAAAGAGATTAAAATACAAACATTAACAATACTGTTATGTGAGGCAAGCTAAACCCCTGCTCCTATTACAAAAGACTTGCTCTCAGTGTAATTGGCTAACTCTGGTGTAAGGCTTATCTATAAAGCAGGCTTACACCGGGACCAGATTCCAATTGACTTGCTCTTGGTATAAGTGCCTAACTCTGGTTGCTCTCGGTAAGTAACTTATTCCAATGTATACAGCAGAGTAAGTGACTTTCACCGAGAGAAAGTTTTTTGGAATCTGGTCCCCTTTTAGGTTCATTTATAGACAATCCTTATACTGAGAGCACATCTTTAGGAATTGGAAGAGACTTTTACCAGAGTAAGTCACTTAAACTGAGAGCAAGTCTTTCAGAATCTGGCCTAGAATGTGTTGCACCATCACCATGTTAATTATAGTAATATTATGACATTTAGATATTTTTTTTTTGCTGGATAAAGTTAGCCTGGATGTTATGGGATGAGGCTTTAAGAGTCTCATCGAGAAATGAGAATTGGAATGACAACTGATGATTAATGCCTTCTTTGCACTTGTTTGAATGATGCAGTTTCCATTAGCACATTTCAATGCTAAATTCAAAATGAAGGGAATGAAGTCTGAGTTTCAGTTATGACTGGCGCATTTGCAGGGATGGAATCTGTCGTGTCTTTCAAATAGCATTGTGTCTTGACTATTATTCAGTTCTGCTGTAGTTTAATCGGGCTGATGACTAGCACTTAATTCTTACTACATTGTCCAATGTTTGAGATTCCTGCATTATGTGACAGAATGCAACTGATGTGAGAGTACTGTAACTGTACTAAGGTTTGTATTTACTAATCCCCATTCTAAAGTTAAGTTACTGCACCTAAACATCTGGTGCTTAGGACATAAACTAGGTTTGCACCACAAACCACCTTGTCCCTCTACCTCATAAAGTAAGCTGCCTTCCGCCACATGTAGGAGCTCAATTTAGGGGCAATTTATGGGGCTTCCAATGTCATTCTAGTGGAGCAGCCCTAGGGAATACAGATGCATAGTAGCAATCACCTGTGATCAGAAGACATTTTATTATTTGTTAAAATAACCGCAAGTAATGCACCTTTCAGCCTCATAGCACAAGAAATCAAGAGAAGAATGTAATCAAAAAATAAACAAACAAAAATAAACAAAGGCAGCATTTTTGTTTAGACTTTTTTTTTTAAGACAGGAAGTTTATCTCTCCATGTCTACAACTTTGGCCACACATAATACATGATGTAGGCTTGGTATAATGGTAATGTTGGTAGGTTTGATCCCCATTTTGATTTTGGAAGATTGCACTTTCATTTGCTATTGATATCTGGGTTAATTTTTATTGATTCATATCACTTATGTTACTTTTACATGAAGACAGGATCATATTTACTCATGCAGTCAGCATTTATTCATAATTGCCTGTAAGCATGCCAAATTTTCTCATTTTATTTCCATTGGAAATTAGTTAAGGTGATCTGGCTTTCTTCATGCTTCCTCATTTTATGGCTAATCTGGGTATTATGTAGAGAACTGAGACCTGACAAGTGCATTGTAGATTTTGCAGTATAGTTTAAAACATCAGTTTCATTTAGGGTTATTTAGGTTAGAGAGACATTATTTTTTTTTATTTTTGATAGTTATGTGTATAGTGTATTTATTTTAGTGTGTTAGGATGGTATCCCCAAATGTTATCTTTTACTAATTAACAGTGAAATATTAGTATTGAGTAATCTATCTATCTATCTATCTATCTATCTATCTATCTATCTATCTGTCTATCTATCTACCTGTTCATGTGCATCCATTTAACAAACATTCACTATATCACAGATAACTGATCAAACACAAATGGCAGATCAGCTGCCTATCAAAAATCAAACAAAAAAAGAGAAAAAAAATGTTTTTGACAGGGTTTGATGGCTCCATGCAGCCCCCACACCCTCTGCTAGTATATATATATATATATATATATATATATATATATATATATATGGTTTACTATTAGATTTTCGAAGCAAACTCCATCGACTGTACTGTTGTCGAACACGGAAGTTCGAAAATGGTAATATCGAACACCAAAAGCCAACCTAGGAACGGGTTTTTAACATGGGCCGAGATAGGGGAGAGGTTTGTAGTTCGGCAATAACACTGAACACCTATCTCGACCCATGTTAAAACCATTCCTAGGTTGGCTTTTGGTGTTCGATATTACCGTTTGCAAACATCCGTGTTCGACAACAGTGCAGTCGACGTAGTTCACTTTGAAAATCTAATAGTAAACCATATATATATATATATATATATATATATATATATATATATATATATATATATATATATATATATATATCAAGATGCCATATATATATATATATATATATATATATATATATATATATATAGTAATTAAATAAAGGATGGGGCACTTGATATTTAGATATTTAGCCTTAATATGTCAAGGTAGAATAAATCCATCATTGGCATATCACCTGGGTTATAATAACAGGGCAAGGGATCCATAGGCATTTTTTTTAAACAGGTTTATTGTTTTTCACATATACACAAATGATCTTATTAGCTTTAACATACAATTGATAAAAATATATGTAAATAACATAAATAAAATAACTAAAGTGTTTACAAGAACATCCACTTTTATGAATATCAATTTGTAAACATATTAATATTTCATGAAACAATTTATTCTTTTTTTAACAAATTCTGTAAACTAACCATGTGTTATATGTATATGTTTTCCTAGATTTTCATGATTTGATAGTTAGAAGTTCTAAATGACAGAGATCAATAATACCATTTTTAAACTCTGTAAAAGATGGAGGGAATTCAGAAATCCAATTTTTAGTAATGGTCTTTCTGTTTACAGCTAGGATTGACCACATTAAAGGAAGTTTTATTTTTTACCACATGGCAGAATAGATGTATTAAAGAGAACCATAGCTCTATTTATGGTAAAATAGTCAGTAAATAACGCTTTCAACAAGTTATTAATATTCTCCCTATAAACTTTCAGTTCCGAGCAAACATTAAACATATGTGCCCATCCTGCATTTATCTCAGATTTACATCTTTTACATATTTTGTGTTTCTTATTGATTTTATTCATAATTCGTGGTGTATAAACTGATCTATACATAAACCTCCAAGTGTATAACTTCCACTTAAGAGAGGATGTTATTTTACTGGCTGATTCCAGTAAATATATTTTATTTTGTTTTTTAGGCATTTCATTGTTAATTGAAGAATAATATTTCCAAAAGCTTTCTGGACAACTATAAGTTTCATCTCTTATAATCCTATAAATGTAGAAAAGTTTACCTTTGCTAGAGGATTTGTGTTGTATATTCACTCCCAGATAATCTATCAAAATAGAATTGTTTTGTCTTACTGCAGCATACATCAAATCAAGTTTGTTTAATAGGAAGTGTCTGAAGGATTGCATATCCAGCCAAATAGATTTAGTTAGTTCAGATTCTTGTGTGAGTGAGTGAGTGTATAGTTTTAACTTTACTATCAGATATCATCTGAAACCAAAAATGTAATTATTTTGTTTAAGTAATACATTCTTAGTTGGATCTATGGGAAATATCAAAAAGATCCACTCTTTATTAATAAGATGTTGATATATAAAGTTTCTAAAAGTTATTAAGATATTAGAAATATAATTTGTTGAGTGTGTTGGTGTAACATAAGTAGTGAAGTAATATTTTATAATCCATAACATAGGATTATTTAATAAATCTGTTTTATAAGTCTGTGGTTTTATAATTAAGACTGTGCTTATCATTTCCCAGTAAATTTTCCATTTGGCTAAATAAGATGAGTCCACTACTTGAGATATAGTTTTGATTATGGAAGAAATTAAATGTAAGTCTAGGTCTGGGAAGGCTATTCCTCCTTTGGTCCAACTGTTTCAGTGATATTTAAAAGTTATCCTTGTTTTTTATGGTTGTCCAAAAGAATCTTAACAACATTGAGTTTAATTTTTTAATTAAAGATTTAGAGGGCAATAATAAGATTGATTGAATAATGTAGAGAATTTTGGGAAGACTTATCATTTTAATTATAGTTTTTCTTCCATTGTAAAAAAAATGTATTCCAGCTGGTGCTGACTGCTTGTATATTTTCAAAACATGTATTATAATTTAAATGGAGTATAGTCTTGATATCTTTAGCTAGGATAATTCAAAAATATGTAATTTGATCAGTGAGAGATTTATGTTTATAATAGTTTCCTTTTAATATGTTTTTATTGAGTATATGGGAAGAATTTTTGTTTTATCATCATTGAAGATTAAGCCTGACATTTTTTGAAATCTATCCATAGAGTTGAATAGAGATGCAATGAAAGACTCATTTCCTTTTGATGTTATAAGGACATCATCATCAAAAAGCTAAATTTTAGATAAAGTTTCTGTATTAATATTTAATCCTTTCATATTTTTATTTCTTCTTATTTCATTAGCCCAGAGTTCCATTACAAGGGTAAATATTAAAGGAGAGTTCCTTTTAAGACTGAGATATTTTGTGATATAGATGTATCAGTTTTAATATATGCTAATGCCCCTTTATATGTGGTTTCCAAAGTTATTCGAGAAATTTAGACATTCAAGTAATATAAATAAGTAATCCCAGTTTACCGAATCAAAGGTAGAGTTTATATCTAGGCTTATTAAAGTCAAATCTTTTTTCTTCTTTTGAGAATAGACTATTACTGCTCAAGATCTTTTAATGTTGTCAAATGTATTTCTGTTAAATATAATGCCTGTTTGAGCTTCTTCTATTAAATGTGGAAGAAATGTTTTCAGTCTTTTGACATAGATATTCATAAACATTTTATAGTCAGCATTCAGTAATGAGATAGGTCTATATGAGGAGCAATTCTTTGGGTCTTTATTGGATTTCAGAATAGGTGAAATAAATGTATATTTCCAATATGGAGGAGTTTTAGATTCATTCTGGGCTAGTAAGAATATATTTTGAAGTAAGGTCAGAGCACTTTGGGGCATTATGTTATAGATTTCTGGTATGATACCATCATTGCCTGATGCTTTATTTGCTTTAAGTTTATTGATTGGAGTCTGAACTTCTGAGACAGTTGTATGTTTATCTATAAGATCAGCTTGCTGTTTGTTAAGTTTTTCATTAATATTTTTACTAATAAATTCTTTTATTTTACCTTTTGCCTCCATTTTTACTGTATTTTGATTAATTTTGAGAAAGTAGTCCCTAAATTCATCTATTATGTCATTTAAATTAAAAACTTTCTAGATTTCTTTATAGAGTAGATCTCTTTAATATGATTATGTTTATTAGGTCTTTTCGTTTTGTTTTTAAGATTATTTAAATGTTATGGATTCATTGAGAAAGTTAGACATTTATATATTTTTAAGTAAATCCTAGTCTTGTGATTTAGTATTTCCTTGTATTAATGATTAATTTATCAGTTTCTTCCCTTGCATCTCTATTGGTAAGTTTATCCTTGTTATTTAGTTTCAGCTTGTCTAATTTATTCTGTATTTCCGTTAGGTCTTTATCCCAAGATTTCCTTTTATTACTTTGCCATCTGTTAATTTTCCATAAATATATTATTTTAAGGCATCATCATATACATATATATATATATATATATATATATATATATATATATATATATATGTGTGTGTGTGTGTGTGTGTATATGTGTGTGTGTGTGTGTGTGTGTGTGTGTGTGTGTGTGTGTCTGATGAGTTTGGAAAGGTATTTGTTTCTAGAAAGTTTTGAGTCCGAGTCTCATGGCCCAAGAATTCTTTGAACTCTTTTAATTGAGAAAGATAGGCTGGAATTCTTCTGATTTGTATGTTGAATGTTACATTGATAGAGAGTTCAAAAGTAATTGAATTATGATCAGACAACGGGCAAGAGATGATCTTAGATTTGGTTAAATCATTAACTATTTGAGTAGCTATCATAATTCTATCTTAGAATAAGAATGATGTCTATTTGAGAAAAAAGCATATTGTAGTGATTTAGGATCAGCTTGTTCATATATATCATACAAATGATATGAACTAATACAGTTTTTTAAGAGTTTGGCCTGAGAAGTTATTTTTCTATTTCCCAGAACACTAGACTCATTTTCTTTAAGGATGCAGTTAAAATCTCCTGCAATGATGATATTTCCTTTTGATAGGAGAACTACTTGGTTTAGATGTTGCTTTACTGTATTGATACGTATACCTGGCATCCAATATACATTAATTAATGTGAAAGTTTTCCTATTTATTTCTACTATGGTTAAACAAAATATTCCCTTATCATCCTGATATGTCTTTATTATCTTAGGATATGGTAGTGACTTATTCCAAAGGATGGCTACTCCTCTTTTTTTCTTGGAATGCTCTGAACTTGTTAAGACTATATATTTCTTAGTATTTAATGTATTTATATTTTCTTTCAACAAATGTGTTTCTTGTAACAAAAATCAGATTAGATTTGTGTAAAGTTAGACATCTGAATAAACTTCCTCTTTTACATGGGCTATTTAAACCATTGATGTTAACTGAAATGCCTTTTAGTGTAACCATTCTAAATATGTATGGGTGCTAGTTAAAATATATATCATGTTATTTCCTAATAGGTTTCTTATAGTTTTCCCTCCTGAACAAGTTATGTTGAATTTCCAAATCATAAATAATAATATATTGTGAGTGTGAAGTGATTTAGAGTTATTATAAATTGCAAACTTATAAGTTATGAATAAAGTGAATATTAAGTGAGACTTAACTTTATAACTATGTATATATTGCAAACCTTTAAAAAATAAAGCTGCTACTAGCCTGGAATTATAAACTCCCAATCCAAGTAGCATGAACTGCTTAGATTTACCCCCCCTGTCTGTAACAGCAGAAAATCAGCAACCACCTTATGATTGTATTTAGTACTTGTTTTCAAATTATTTTTAAGTTCTGTTCCTTAGAATTGTTTAAATATACTAATATATAACACAGCTACCACTTAATCTTCACAAATTATAAGTACAATATTTTAATCTCTACTGATTATTTAGACTCTAACGAGTCTAATAAAGGAAAATAAATCTTTGAAGTTCTAAATGAACGCATGAATTTTCAACTATAAGGTTAAAACATAATATTCAGAACTATGGTTAAAATATCTCCACTTTAATGAGTAAATTCCATTTTAACATGCTAGAGCAAAGACAATCAATTAGGTTAATTGAGTTAAGTAAAATGTCAAATGTTATAGATATTAAGAGTATACTCATTTCTAAAATAATAAGGTAGTCTCATAAACCATGTAACAAATGTCATAGAAAAGCAGTAAATACAATATCAGTAGCTATGTATAGGTATGTACCATAAAAATGCATAACTTTGAGAAAACATCTGCGTTATTATTACCTCTTCGCATTAAAGTGAGTCGAAAGCGAAGAGAGAAAAACAAACACAAGCATAGTACAATTATAACTATTTTTTACATTTGTATAACAAGGTGGGAGTATTAATCTATTATATTTACCTTTTCAATTTTAAATAACTTAGTGAATTCATAACCATGAACTATATACACATTGTCTATATGCATTTTTAATATATAATTGTATGCTATTTCTCTATCTCTTCCATACTCCTTTCCTCCATTATTCCCTTGTTCTGCTTCCTTTTTCTCTATTATGTTTGAGTTATATGATAATCTCAACATCCATTAAAATTATAACTGCATACTATCTCTATTTGAGACCAAGTAAAAACACAAGTGTTAAGAAAGTTACAATCTCTTTTAAAATGTATGTAACCTAAATAAAGAGCTATTAAATCTAATATAGAGATCCTAAACATATGAAAGAAAGGGTTTTCATTACTTCCTACGGCACTTTGCATTTAACCATGTATTAAAGAGGTTTAAAACATAGAATGAAAACATTTAGCATGAAAACTTTTTACCCCTCTATATGACTTTAAGCAGTTGTTTATACAATGGCACATTGGTTCTTTTGGAAGAGAACAGCACAGAGCCTGAATTATTAAAAAAATGAAACATTTTTAAATAGTTTAAGTAGAAAACTCACATTTATTCCTTTTATTTTTATTACTAAAGATCTGGTTTCACTGTATGTAGATAGTGACTGCTTTATTTCCTTGGTTTCAGTGTCTTGAAGTGTTTTCATTGTGTATGTGCAACATTAGAGTTCAGAGGTCATCAAGCTACCTTATTCCATTCCCATGCTGCTGCGGAGTATGCTGAGCATGGTTTTGGCTCATGAATGTACAGCACAAGACATTTAGGACCAAAATTGTCTCCAGAATTGATTTCAGTGAGGAAAAAAAGCAGAAGGTAGCTTTTTTAAGCCTTTGTTCATGTTAATAAGCTAAAAAAAGGATAAGTTAGAGCGAGCTATGTTGCAGGGCTCGAATTTAGTGCTACCAATGTGTCTTCAAGTATACTAAGACAATTCAAGGCATATTACTAAATATAGCATCACAGTGGCTCTAAAACATGACTATTTACACAGTTTACATTTCTGTTACCCCTAAAACATAAGCAACAAGTAAAAGATAAGGAGAGCAACACAATTAAATGTGAATAAAACCATAGAACAGGTGAAATTAAGAAAAGCAAAATCAAATAGGTCCTTTGTTTTCACTGAACCTTAAAATATCAAAGTAGATCATGTACATATATGTAGTTCGTGTGTATAACAGAACTTTAAATATTCCAGAAAATATTGTTTAAACATTTTCTGTGATGTTTGTCTCCGCTATTATGTTGGAAGTAATGCAGTAAAAAGCAATTACTTTCCCATTCTCATCTCCCCCCCCTCTCCACTTTCCCTCAGTCCCTTTCATCATAGTCATTTAACAGATAATATACATTACTTTACTACATTTAATAACCAGTTTTGGCTTATCTTGTTAAAGACTGTGAAACATGAAAATCCACGTTAGATTATGAAGAGGGTTAACTTGAAAATATGACTTAAAGTTAATACTAATAATGAGTCATTTATTTTTTAGTCTTTTTTTGTTTATCTGAAGATTTCCATGAAGAACCAGATGCTGTTCTCTTGAGAGATGGGCTTGCCCACTCCATCTCTTCTATTTTTTCAAGGATTTTATGATTTCTGATATAAGCCAGGGCAGAGTCCAAGTCTTCAAATATCTTGGGACTGCCTGGTGAAAAAATCCTTAGTTTTGCAGGAAACAAAAGGTGAGTTTTCAACTGGGCTTTTTAAAGTTCTTTAATTAGTGGTAATAAGATTTTTCTTTTTGTTATTACCATGGAAGAATAGTCAATTTCAAAGCATATCACTGCCTCATTAACTTTTATTGGTGCCTTTGCCCACGGAGTTTTAAGAAAAATTTCTTTATCAGATGAAGACAAGAATCTAGCAATCACAGATTTAGGTATTTTCTTATTTATATTAGCAGTATATAAGGACCTATGGGCTCTTTCTATACCAAAAGATAAAGCTTCTGGTAAGTCTAGAGTTTTTGTAGCCATAAAGTTAAAAAGCTTACCAGGTTATTGCCCTCAATGTTTTCAGGTAGCCAAAAGATCCTAATATTATTACGACGTGACCTATTTTCCAGATCATCCAGTTTGGTTTGGAGTAAAGTATTTTGTTTAAGAAGGAATTCTGTGTTGTATTCACTTTCTTTTATTCTGCCGTCCATGTCATTAAGTGCTTTCTCTATATCAGTAATCTGAGTTTGTTGTTGTTGCAAGTCTTCATGTAATACATTCATCTATTTTGAACTTTTTTGAAGTTGTCAAGTTTTGAGTCTGTTTTGTCAATTTTGGTTGTTAAATCCTGTAGATTGGTCAATAAGGTTTGATTTTTTTTTTGAGGCTGGAGTCTTGGTTGCTGGTTTTTGAGAAGTTCATTGTGGTATTTTCAGATGAGCACAAAATTTCCAAGAATTATTTGACTAGAAAATATGTCCTTGTCAGTATTTTTTTAAAATGGTATTGTAGAGGATGTTATCCTAAACAAGATTGATAAAAAAAGTTCCAGTTTTTAAGATAGAAGACAAAAATTCCAGGATTGAGAAGTTGTCTTAGTGGAGCTGATAAAATCTGCTGTTACTTAGAGCTCATCTTGGCCATGCCCCCTTAGGTAAATTTTTAGAGGGCTAGGGGGTGTTTCATGCTTTTAAAAAAATAATAGGTGAAATATAATAAGTATAGTACTGATGCAGGAAATAAGTATTCCTGTGTAGTTGGATAAACTGGGTCTTGTAGGTCAAATTATAAGTTCATCAGCAAGTTATGTTTATTTCATCTTTCTCAGGGGGTCCCGTCCACCCCCTACTTTGTCTCTTCCATATGTTTCATGATCTTTATCTCTGTTTTCTTCTAGGAGAGTGCCATCTGTGGAGGTTCTGGGGAAGGTAAATTATCATTCTGGAGGAGGCCAGAGTCCTCTCTGCAGAAATGCCAACTTCCAATACCAAGCTGCCATTGAAGTCTCCTCAAGATGCCGAGAAGAGGACTAATCAGCAGAGAGCAGTTACAGCAAAAGAAGGGGAATTTTCCCCCAAAAGAGTTAGAGGAAATGCTAGGAAGGATTTTTCATTCCCTGTTTTTGAAAACATACCTTTGTCAGCTTTCCCAGGTAATGAAGCTTAATCAGAACATCAATGTTTAGAGAAGACATTCACCAGCTGATTGCTACGTACTTAGAAATAAAGCTTTACTGAGGCTCTCAATAGTGAAAGGATACCCCGTCTATTTGAATTTGTGGTAGGAAAGAGTGCTCTTCCTTCAACTTATTCTAGTGGAGATACATTTTGGGCAAGTTTTAATAGACAAGGGGGGGATAGGTGCACTGTTTCCTTAAAAGTCCTTGCCTGGGAAGAAGTCAAGTGCTGCCTCTCTAGCTGCTTGTTGCTGTTTGGAGCATAACAAAGTTTTATAGTGGAGCCCCTGAAACTCCAGTGATGATCTTCTGTTATTGCTCTCTCTCCATTAAAGGAATGATTTGGATGGGGTATGTATATGGAGACTTTTTATTTGGTTGACCCAGTTGGAGTACAGATTATAATGATTTCTGATGGTCCAGGATACCCAGCACATTATTCATAGTTTCATAGGTTCATAGGAGGTTATTAGGCTAACAGTCCTAGAGGATTTTCAGTCCTTGCCATATTTATCCCTAGTTGCCCCAGTTGTCAGTGGTTAGGTGAGTAAAGTTCACAGAAGTAAGGGTCTATGGTAAATAATACCAACTTCCTCTGTCCAGGAAGGAAATGGGCACCACCTGAGGAGTGAATTTGTAGTCACTCATCCATCGAACTAGGTTGTGTTTGAAGGAGGTTCACAGACGGGCTGTTTTCATATGAATTGAAAGCTTGTTCCAGAGAAGTGGCAGTGTCTGAGAGATGTAGCTTTCTCTCCAGCATGAACTGTTCATGTCAGATGCTAGGTTAAGATCCCTGGAGTGAGTGACAATTCTAATGGTCCTGGATTCAATAAGTAACAACAGTGTAACTTTAATGCAAAGTCATGGGAAAACTGAGTGATTGGCTTCATACATTTATAGCAATTATTGAGAAACAACCTGTCTAAGCCCTACCATTACTCAAGTACTTTTTATTTATTAGTCAGGCCTTTTGTTTAAGAGAGGGATATGGTAAAAATCAACAATTCTTGAAAATGAAAACAGCAAATAAGAACCTTGTGTGGGTTAATAGACATCCTGACATGTGCTTCAGGTTTATGATAAATTGGACAAGAACCCCTTTCCATAGTAGTGAAATTTTTTGCCCTTTCAAAGCGAAGGCTTGCTGGGCCTTTAACACCACTGTTTGTTCATGGCCATTGTTCAGATTTGTAAATGTGTACTTTCATTGTGGGGTCAGGCATCCAACAGTAAAATATTGTTTTAAGAAACAGAAAGGGAGAGGAGCAGCAACCTACTCTGGGAGGGAAAGGCTTGGGTAAAAACAGAATCCATTATTGAGTGAAACAGGCCTCCTTTATATGTAAGCAAGAGAGATCATTCCTTTCATGGTTTCCAATAGAATCTGTTACTATTCCCCATTAAAGTCTATGTCCTTGATGACCTTTTAGAACATTACACAGGTGAAGATAGAATTAATGCAAGGAGTCTCAATAGGCTTTCCTATTAAATGGTAAGCATATGATCATGCTTACCAGAGGGGTCATTGGTGAGTTTATAGAAATTTGAGCTCAGTTAGAGGCAAAGAAGATATTACAAGGGGCCATATGTTTATTGAAATGCTCAAGGCAGAACTGCAGGAACATTTCAATTCCCTTCCCTTCCATTGATGCATTTAGAACTTTACTGTCATGTTTTGTGCCAAAAAAGACAGGGGATGAGTTTCACTTAATTCATCACATTTCCTGCCCAGATTGGTCATGGGTCAATGATGGAATCAACAAGTCAGATGACAAGAGTGCAGTATTCTTCTTTAGATTATGCTGTTTCAGTGATTCATCAAGTTCACGATAATGGTTAGATGAAGTGGATGCAGAATCAGGTTTTAAACTTTTCCCAATTTTAGCACATAACTGGCACCTTCTTTGAATGCAGTTTGAAGTTTTTTCTTTTTCTTTGCTATGGCAGTGCCAATGGGGTGCATTGTGCTTTGCTCCACCTTTGAGAAATTCAGTACATCCCTACAATGGTGCTGAGAACAGAGGTCTCCCGTGCAACATGCTATATATTATTTGGATGTTTTTTGTTGTAGTTGAGTGTAAACAGAGTACTTTGGCAGGTCTCTTTTTATTTCAGGGTCTTTGCCAAAAGCTGTGCTGCCTTTTAGCAAGTGACAAGATTAAGAGCCATGTGAAGATGACTGCATTCCTAGGTATTAAGAGTGATGTAGTTTTGGTATCTTTTAAATTGAAAGACTTAAGTACTCACCTCAAATCCTTTACAGTTACTATAAAGGTAAACTTCAACCAAGTTAAGGAATTGGGTGGGTTTTTCAATTTTCCTTGCAGTGTTCTGACTCAGGGCAGGACTTTATAACATGCTTGACTAACTTGCTGTAAGGTGGATGCAAGAAGTATCACAGGGTGAGGTATCTAAAAAAGTGAAGGCTGATGTTCATTTGTGGTCCATATTTGTAAAGACTTTAATGGCTAGTCATTTTGCCAAGACAGTGTAAGAAACAAAGCATTGCATTTGTTTACTGCTGCCACTGGCAAGTTTGCTATGAGGGCCTGTTTTCATTGTCAGTGGTTTTCAGCTCCTTGAACTCCACTCTGGTATAATGAAATCAGGATGAGCATCATCTTCTTACAGCTGTTTGGTTGGCAAGATGACACACAGAGGTCATTTTCTGGTCTGATAACATGCCAATGGTGCAAACTTTGAGCAAAAGGTCACATAAGTCAATGTGGGCTCAGTCCCTAATAAGACAGTATGTGCTACATAGCATACAAATTACATTATTGTTTGCTGACACACGTTCCAGGAATTTATAATGTTTTGGATGACAATCCTTCTCACCTACAAGTTGGAAAATTGCACATGTTGGCCCTGGAAGCAGCTACTTAGGCCACGAGAGTTCCATTCAGTAATAGCTGATTGATGAAGGATAGCAGAGCAGCTTTAGGCTTCCAACACCAGGAAGCCTTAAGAAGACGCTGTTAGGACATTTAGAAGTTTTTGTAAGAACTTTCCAGTGCATGATAGGTATTGGTCAGTACACCTGTTAGTGCATTACCTAACACAAAGTTAGGTAACACACTTGGTAGTGTGTTACCCAATTTTGTGTTGGGAAGAGGGTGAAGCAACTGCCACAGTGAGGATACACTTTCCTACATTAAGCATTAAGCTTGGTTGCCAAAACTTGTGGAGTCATAGACTTCACCAAGCATTTGTTAGTGGTCAGGCATTTAAAGGGTTGAGACATAATTTGGGTCATGCCATTTAATTTCTTTCTTTGCATTGCCAATCTTTGTTAAAAGATATATTGGCAGGTGTAGATATGATTGCCACACTTATGTTACTTGGTCTACCTTGTTATATGTCCCTTTTTTGGGACATTTCTCAATAATCAGCATCTTAGGAGTTTACAATGATGTCAGATTTCAGTTGTCCAGGATGCAGTGTTGGTTTGGATTGGTCCCTCCAAGAATAGTCAAGCAAGTAGGGGTCAACAAATCATTTTAGACAGATTTCCAATCCAATTAACCTGCTCTCGTAGGTGGTTCATCAGCTTATGTAGGCAGTCTGCATAGTTTATTTTTTCTTTCCCAGATGGTAGCCAGGTACATCCCAGATACCATTATTTATGATTTTGGAAGGCTTTGCTTTCTCAAGGTTTAGTCAGTGAATTTTATTCCTCCCATTGTTTCAGGATGGAGCACGCTTTGAACATGGCTTTTGAAGGCAGACCAGTAGACTGTCAGATCATCCTGTAGTGTTGACTAATATATAAGATAATTGATAATTGTGCTTATTTCATTATATTATGTTTGTTGTTTTTGTATCAGATGGTCTTTAAGTGGTGATCCTGGGACACTTAATTATAGATCACATAACTTTGGTCCAGCCTATATGGTTGAACTGGGGTCTTTTTTCTCAATATCTCTAAAATAATTGGGAAAAGTTTTCATGGCTTTACCTGGACATTTTTATTACCATTGCCATACTGGTCTGCAACGAAGCTGGTCTGCATCATATCATGAGTGCCCATTTAAGATGCAGTGATGCTAGAAGGATTGCCAGAAAAAATACTTTTGTTTTGCATTTTTTAGAGTTCTTGTGTAATTCTCATGAAGATTCTCTGGGATCTGGGTTGCCCAGTCCACAATTATCCTGAGTTTATCTTGGTTAGGGGTAGTTAAATATTCATCTTTAGATAGAAAGCTTATGTTTTTTATCTACACTACTCCTCAGCTTTGTTTTGATGTAATTGACCAAGGACCCAATTTGCTTTAAAATTATGGGGCTCACCTATCTTATATGGGTCTTGATTTGTTTAATGTCAGTTTGGCTCTTTACCTTGAGAAATTGCTATAATGATATGTAAAACGAGAGAGAGATAGAGAATGAGAGAATGCTTATAAAAGAGGGAATTTGATTTGTTGTTAAATTACTTTACAAGTTTGAAAGTTTTATTTTGTGGAACATAAAAATAGTGTTCATCGCCTTTGGTTTTCTATGATCTGGAAAGTGTGGGATGGGGAGCAGTCTGCTTAATTGCATTCTGGTGGGTGTTGGGATTTACAATCTGCAAATAGGACAATGGCAAGTTTGATGAGGGGGCATGGTCATGAAACACTCAATGGGATAGGGACAGGCCAAATTGGCAGAGCAGTCTGTCATGAGACCCAGGCAGCAGCGCTTTGGTATAAACAGGAATTTTATGGTATTTATGAGTATGCAGTTGCTATTTTTTTATGATATTTCATTCCTGCTGAATGAATATAGTAAATAGTATGGTCATGAATTCAATTGTTGTGTGGTTATTTTGTGAAGGGGGATCATAGAGCAGAAGGGACAAATGGGTTTTCACCCCAATCCACTTTGTCCCTCATCCTTACAGGGTATGCTGCCTTGTAGCTAGTGTAAGAATTTTATTTAAGGTAGTTCTAGAACTCCTGATATCATCTTGGTGGAGTAGTCCCAGAGGTCACCATCCCTTCCTCCCTCCATTTCCTTCAAGGGGTGGTAACTTTAAGGCCTGATATGTTTGCCAAGGGGTCGCTGTCAAGAAGCCACTTGGTGGGATGGAGACAGGCCTGACCGGCAATCAGGCTGTCACCTGACTTGGTCACCTCGGTCTTGATATTATTAGGAATTTATGGCATTGATGAATATTTGGTTACTGCTTTTTTATGATGCTTCATTCCAGAAGAATTGATATAATATCTAATAAACTGATTGCAAAATCTATTATTGTGTAGCTATGTTGTGCGGAAAACATGGACAGAAAGGGACAAATGTGATTTCTCTTCAACAGTGTGATCTGATGCTTTCATATTTACCCACTTCTTCTTATTAATTTGATAGCTTGATAGCCATTTTTCATATTGATATTTCTATGATTGCCTGGCAAAAGGGAGAATATGCCTTTTTGGAATGGGGTAGTCAAGAAAAGTAATTAATATTGGAGTTTGCAAGCATAGTCCCTGGAAATATCAAGGAAAATGCAAAGGAATTCCTTCAGTAATTATTTGCCTGCAAACTTCTACTAAAATATAAAATTAATTCTGCATTTGCCAGTGTCCAGAAATATTGCGATCATTAACCCTCATATAATACTTAAAACTGTTCATGTATGGAATTAGTATGTTATGGGCAACTTTGGAAAAGTCAGATGCTTACATCATTGCCATTGAAAAAAAAAAACAATTGTTAATTTTTACAAGGGTCTATTTTAGATAATCGAACTTTCAAAAGTTTGAGTGCCATATGATCAACACCATATGATCACATTTTTGAAAGTTCAAACATTTTAACAGAGATCTATGTACAGAGCGGAATGGGAAGATTTCCCTTTTCTGCACTGTAGTGCAATCTCAGAGTCGGTATATCTAAAGAGTGGGGAGTTTGGGGGGAGCAGGGGTACTTTCCCCTTTGCTTAAAGCATTCAGGTAGGGTATTTGTGTAGTTTTTTTTGTTTTTAATTAGATATTCAAACTGTTAAAAGTTCGATCATATGTTGTTGACCATATGACAGTCGAACTTTTGAAAGTTAGATTATCTAATATAGACCCTTTTTACAATTGGAACCTGCACTGAAAACATAAGGATGCATAATGATATGAACAATATCTTCCCTTTTGTCACTGATAACAGCAGTGTACTAGCAAGCTTTTGTGAATTTGTCTACTTGGTCCATCATCTTACTGCAGTTGTCTGATTAGCTCTGGCACAAGTTCATGACATATCATAACAGCAAAATCGCCACTTGAGAATATAAATACATTCTGTGCATTTGACAACTTTGGGTGGCACTAAACCCTGTCCCAGGGACTCAGAAATGGTGTCTCTATAATCACAGCCATGACACCACTGTTTACATTGCATGCATGATAAGACTCAATGCTTATTACCTATACACATGGGCAAGCTATTGTACCCAATGCAGCCACAGCACAGACGTTCAGCCAGATTGTGTTAAATCACCTCATGGCCAGATTTAAAGTACTAGCAACTAAGGTAAGCATGGAATGTACATAAGCACCTCTGGTAATCATTGCAAGTTACAAACTGGAAAGCAAAGCTGACAATTTTGATGTAATTTACAGAAGGTAACCATTTGAAACTCCTGAAATATTTAGACTAAATGACTGAAAGATCAGAATTACATATACTGAGTCTGAGATGCCATTTGTAATAACATTCCCTTTTCTCCAAGGTTTGGCAATTTCAGAGTTGGTATATATAAGTTTGGGGAAGTGCAGGGTGGGTCTGATTGCCTCAATGCAAAAAGAAGTTAAAACAGAAGAGTAGTTTTTAAAATTCAGTATTTTGCTGTGTTTTCAGTCTTTTTTTTCAACTTGTTGGAACTGAACATTTTTAGTGTCAACGTTTCAGTAAGGAACAGTGCAACAATATATATGCACATTTTCCATGTAAATATCAACTAGGATGGGTGGCCTAATGGTGGAGTAGAGGCTGCACTATAGTAGCAGAAATATAGAGGGGGGAGCTACCCAACAAAGTAGTGTAGCAAAACAAAATGGAGAAGGTGGCATGACAATACTGGAATGCAGAATAATGTGAAGGTGAGGCAGGAGAGGTGGGATACAATTAAGTAACATAATGTACTGACCTGCACAAATTCTGACAACATCCGAGTGTGAGCAGTGGACCTGTACTATAATCCACATATGAGTGTCAATAAAAAAGGAAAATGGGGTAGCCTTTGTGTTGTCAACCCATAAATTCAATCCAGATGCCATTATATCCTCACTTCAATAGTAGGGGAAGCCACTGAAAATTTCATACTAAAAGGGGTCATAAAACCCACATATCAGGGAAATGTAGCACAATTCCAAACTGATAGTAAGGATGCAAAGATAGGCTTTAAGGTAGTGAAACCCTTTCCTAGCAATATTCTCCACAGCAGTGCAGTAGCAAAGGATGCCACTAAACCAGTCTTTCTAAAAAGGGTCCTAAAACACACACATATCAGAGGAAATGTAGCTTAAACAGGTTTAAACTATTCCAGGCTCCACAAAGTCTGCTCTCCACTTTTTCCCTTAGAACTGTTCAAACTCTCAAAGTAATCACTATATTCTCTTTCTAAAGCCCTGCACTTGCTCAGCTCTTATAAGGAAACACTAACTAACTAAAGCACTACAACCTCCTTGACTTCTCATAAGTATTAGGCTCCCGATTGGTCCTTCCTGATCAAGTAAAAAATCAATTCCCTTCCCTATCTGATCAAGTAAAAAAACAGTTCCCTATACTAATCTGGTATGTCCAAGGGTCAGTTTCAAGGTTACTCTCCAGTCCAGATGGTGAATCTGGGAGTTTTGAGGCAATGTTACAATTGCCTTATGTACACAGACAACCCTCTCCTCCTTCCAACAAACTCTAATACATGTGAGAGATGCAGTTACACAGCCAAACTGGAGGCAGAGCTCTCTCAACCCAAGACTGGCACAGTCAGTCAGGTGGAAAAGGTAACCACCCACACCACAAATCCAGTCTCACACATACCTATTGCATCTGCATACCCAACACATAAACACACAAAAACATACTCGGAGGCTCTAAATAAAAATCTGCCTAAAGAGCAAAGACCTCCTAAGCTGATATCCAAGCAACAGCCACCCCTCAACAATACCTACGAATCACATATCTCACAAAATTAGTGTGCCTCACAGTCACAGCCCTTAAGGCCAAACAACACACCAAATACACTTGTTATAGGGGACTCTATTGTCTGGCACACTGATGTCCCGCTCACCAGACTGAACAAGGAGAAGGTCACTGTAAGCTGCCTGTCGGGTGCCAGGATCCACCACATAATGCAAGCACTCAGGTCACTCCAAATCAAGTACAAGTATGACTCCATCATTGTCCATGCTGGTGTGAATGACCTGAGACGTACCTCCCTGGACTACATGTAAAGAGACATAGAGGAGCTCTCTGACCATGTAGCCCAGGCTCGTATGACCCTGACCTTGAGTAGCATCTTACCCTCAAAAAGAATGATGCCACAGTATAAAGACAAAATTATCAGTTTCAACAATTGGCTAAAGTATTGGTGTCATTCAAAGGGGATCCAGTGTCTGTCAGCCTGGGATGACATGCTCGACAAGCCACGTTGCTTCGCTAGGGACGGCTTGCACCTGTCACCCTTAGGCATTCGTATACTGGCCAAGGCTCTTGCCACCCCCATAGTGCCTTTTTTAGGCAAGGCTCAAAGGACAAACCCACCTCCATAGACAACCCAAGGATAAAAAAACTAAAGGTAATGCTACTCAATGCTAGAAGTCTAAACCTCAAGATGCATGCACTCGAGGCTCTCCTCAGTATGGAGAAAATCGATGTCTGTGCAGTAAGAGAAACCTGGTTCAAGGCTCCTGAGAGCACCCCAGCACTACCAGGTTATAACTCATACCATGCGTTTCGGCCCCAAAACTCGGACCGAAGCATAAAAGGAGGGGAGTATCTATATTCATCAAAGATACCTACACCTTCAGGTTAGTGGCACTGCACCGAAACATCGGAAACCATCCATGTGCAACTAGCAGCGGGCAAATCTGCCTTTCAGTTTGTAGCCTGCTACAGAACACCCTCCCTATTACAGGAACCCCACTTGGCATTCCTGAGAACACTGGAGAATATGAAGGTCTCACCAAACACTATGTTATTGGGTGACTTCAACTACCCAAACATTGAATGGGAAAACTACTCAAGCCCAAACACCCTTGCCCAATGGTTCCTTGAATTTATAAACTCTAATGCAATGGAACAACTGATCACCACTCCCACAAGAGGGAACAACATATTGGACCTGGTCATCACCAACATGGGGACTCTATGTTCCACACCAGAGGTAAACCCCTCATTGGTAAGATCAGACCATAAACAAATTTCCCTGGACATCCATATCCCATACCCACCCCCAGCCAAGGAAATCACTGTAAAGAATTTCTCAAAAGCTAACTCTGCACTTCTCAAGACTGAGGTGGAATCCTTCAAATCCCCTGGGCCAGAGGATAATACAGCCCAATACGCAGAATCCTTTACAAATGCATTCTATGAGCACCTGCAGGAATGCATGGATCGTGCTATCCCAAATAAAACCAAGACTCACTCCTCCAAAAACAGGAGACCGGTCTGGTGGACCCCGGCCATAAATAAGCTATACAACAGAAGGAGGAAGCTACTACATGACAGAGCAAAATCCCAAAAGGGGAAGGCATCTCTGATAAGTATTAGCAAGAAACTTCAATCCCTCATAAAATCATCAAAGGCCAGTTTCGAAAGAAAAATTGCCCTAGACACTAAAGATAATCACAAGGCCTTCTTTAGTTATGTCAGGAACATGGGCAGATATGCTCTGAATTGTTGCATAACGGTACAAAATATACTGAACCTACAGACATAGCCAACATCCTGGCAGACAGATTCAGTGCAAATTTCTCCCCCCCTTCCCCCACAAAGGAGCAAATGCCTATCTCAACTGAATGTAACCTCCCTGACATCACAGATGCACAGGTGAAAACTGCCCTCTCCAAAGCAAAAAAACACAGCATCTATGGGACCGGACGGTGTCCCAGGCTGTGTCTTACACGAGCTCCAAGAAGAACTGAACCCTCACATTAAGTCACTGTTCAAACTTAGCCTTACTACAGGATATGTACCCAAAGAATGGCGTACAGCTACAGTGGTCCCACTCCACAAAGGTGGTGCCACAACGGACCCCAGAAACTATCGCCCCATAAGCCTGACTAGTCTGGTCTGTAAAGCTATGAAGCGTATTATCATGAAACTCATAAACAAAGACATTGGGAGCCTCCAGTCAGTGGACCCTACCCAATTCGGCTTTGTTAAGGGCAGATCTTGCCTCTTAAACCTAGTGGATTTCTTTGAAACAGTTACCAAAGCCATAGATGAGGGCAAGGTAGTCCATACAGCCTAACTGGACCTCGCAAAAGCCTTCAACACAATACCCCACTCGGGCATCATAAATAAGCTTACCAGCTTAAATATCAACCCCTATATCACAAGATGGGTTGCAAACTGGCTCAGAGATAGAACCCCCATGGTCAGAATCGCAGATGCCATGTCTGAATCCAAACCAGTTACAAGTGGCGTCCCACAGGGCTCAGTTCTGGGACCTCTTTTGTTCGGTATATACATCTCTGAGGTTCAGTCTAACACGGGGGGATTATGGCTGACAAAGTTTGCAGATGACTGCAAACTGGGGGCCATAATCGAATCTCCAGCTGACACAAGCATCCTCCAAAAGGGTCTCACAGAGATGGATGCTTGGTGCCAGAGCCACGGCCTCAAGCTAAATGCTAAAAAGTGCATAGTCATCCCCTTTGGGAAAAACAAGGTGCCCACAAATTACCACATAGGTGGTAATCCATTAAGTACGGAAAAAGGAATTAGAGATTTGGGGACCAACGTAGATAGTAATCTCTCCTTTGATAATCACGTTGCCAAAGTGGTTAGAAAGACCTTCTATATAGCCCACCTTATCACGAAAGGGTTCGCATCTAGATCAAGAGAGGTCATTGTGCCCCTCTACTCGTCACTCATCAGGCCCATAATTGAATACAATGCCCCTTTTGGGATGTACCTTACCTGACACCTGCAGCAACTGGAGAGACCCCAAAAGTACCTCACCAAGAGGATAATGGGCTACAAACAGATGTCCTATGCAGCTCAACTAAAGAAACTCCAGCTCTACTCAGTTGCTTACCGCCTACTCAGAGGAAATCTATGCCTGACGTACAAAGCCATGTCAAACCCAGAATTAATGAACATGCTCCACCTCAAAAAATCCAAGTCCCTTAGAGCTACATGCTCCAGGGACCTAAACCTCAGCACAAAAATAAATAGGACATGCTGGAGGGACAGATTCATTTCCCAGAGGCTCCCCTCACTCTGGAATAGAATCCCAATTCATGTTAGACATAGCCCCTCGCTGACCCTCTTCAAGCGAAATCTGGACGCGTGGATGGGAAATCGCAAATTCACCCCTGGGATCTCTTCTGTGTCCCTGCTAGACAGAGGCACAGTAAACTAATCTTAAAAGGGTACCTTCTGTGACCTACTTTACAGAGGCACAGTAGGCTAATCTAATAGGGAGGCGGAAGCCAAATACACTCTGGCTAGGCTTATAAATGCCCTAGGGCAGATAGCCTAGTATCTACCTATGAACCTATGAACCTATGTGCAAAATGATAGCAAGAAAATAAAGATAATACCCAAAAGACTGAAACCTAGGCCTTCCCTAGTGATATTTGCCATTTCAGTGAATTAGCTCAGTGCATTAGCAAGGTTAGAGCACTAAAACAGATTAAAAATATTCATAAAACACACATATCAGGTAAATGTAGAACATTTGTTGACTAGAAAACTAACTGTATAAAACAAGATATAGCCTAAGAGGATTTGAAGACCACACACAGTACATTTCCACAATAGAAGTCATTTCATGTGTACACTCAGCCATCTAAGTAGTTAGATGTAAAGATATTAGCTTAACAGTATTACCGATTTTCATGTTTATTAGCAGTGATGCTTAGCTTATTTGTGTGATTGATTCATGCATGAAAAGGATCTTTCTTCATGTTTCCATCGAACATGCAGTGCTATGTTTCTGTGCTTATTTATGACCATTGGCATTAATATCTCCCAACTGTCACTCAACCTATGCTCTCAGAACAATGACTTTTTATAAGCCCTTTTTGGGCATGTACATGCTGTGATTATCTCTTTTTGACCAGATTATTGTTGGAAATGGGAGTACACAACAGAGATGGAAATACACACCAAAGATGAAAAGCACAGGGTAGAACACGAGATGAGACAGTAAGGAAAGAACAGGATGGAGGTGGATTATGAGCATATCCCTTAAATTCTTAGCTCAGCAATGCTAGATAAATTCATAAATAAATTTGGTTAGAAAGCATCAAAATCACTGACAGAATTTATAAATTGATGACAAGGAATGTTTTATTTCAAGGCAATGGATTACATGGTAGCATGAAAATAGAAACAGTATGGAACTGATTTGAACCCATGCCTTAATAACTACTGTATATTCCCTGAATCAGAGCATAAGCTGGCTACACCACCAAATCATAAATAACAAAGGCATTAGTATAACACATTTCAGGATAATGGAACACATGAAAGCAAGAAAAGGATAATAGCCCTGAATGTATTTAAAACCATGGTCACTCATATTTCCTGAGACAGAACATTAGTCAGGTATACCACAAAAGCACTTTTAGGAAATGCATTGGAAAAAAAAACAAAGTGCAGAGGAATGGAATACAGTTGCAGAATTAAAAAAGAATATTGTAAACAATGTTACGCCCACAAGGTGTTGCAAACATTCAACCAGTGCACTGAAAATAGACTCATCACATTATTCATGCACTGAGCCATGAAAGCAGTCATAACAAAATGATTAACTTTACCATATTTCAGAGATCCTTGGTGATGCACGTTGATACTAAGCTCATTTGCACAGTCAATGGCAATATCATTTGCACATGTCAAGGATTTTTCTTCATTTTTGTCTTAGAATGGGAACTGCAATTTCTCCGTTGTTATTTATGGGCATCAACATTGTGCCAACTGCTGTCAACACGTGACAACAGAAAGCTGATTTTTTATGTCCTATGTGGGCTCATGTGTGTGTTGTATTAATCTATTCTCTGACTACATTAATGTTTGGAAATAGGAGTACGGGACAAATAAGAAAATGAGAAGCAAGCTGTGGGTAGAATACAAAGTGGGCAAATAAGGGATAATGAAGATGGAAGTGGGACAGACCATATCTGTCAACTATTTAGCAACAATCCTCACATCTTTTAACAATATTTGTAATTATTTACTAACATATAATATATAACATCACTGATTTGTCAGATAGCCACACTTTTTGGATGAACAATTAGAACTAATGGGGTACATTAGTAAAATAACTGAGAAGTTGATAGGTATGGGAGGGAATATTTTTTGTGGGACAGGTACACCTTTATTTATTTATTTGTTGATGAATTCATTTATTTATTGAGAAATGAACTTTTGGAAAGGAAATCAGGAAAATAAAATGTGGGTAAAAGGGGGAGGTTAGGTCATAGAAAAAGACACACACACACACATGACAGACAGGGTACGGGGTAACACAATGAGTGATTGCCGGAACACAATGGTGGAGGCAACATCAGACAAAGGGAAAACAATGGTGAAAGGAACACTGTATAATACACACAATTAGGTTTAGACACAAAAGAGAGGGGAACACTGAGTTTGGAGATAGGATCGGGTGTTTCAGTATGTAGTCCCTCTGCCAGCTTATATTGAGTGAGAGAACACTTATCTCATTGGAAGCCATCGTCACTGGGTCCTATCTCATAAGGTGGAGTCATTACTTGGCAGGGATGCAGCTCAATGAGTTGTTGAAGTGTGCTTTCCATATGGCCAATGTGGTCATCTAATCACCTCTGTGTTATCTCCCCTGCAAGCTCCTGATGGTAAGATAAGAATTACTTCCACTTGCATTATTGCTGGCAGACACCACCCTACCACCCTCTAGTGCAGGGCTACCTAATGCAGGTTGTGTTTGTAACGCAGAAACTATGGAAACAACTGTGGCAGACTGTGACCCATATGTTCTGGGTGCCTCTGATAGTGGTGGTGGTGCTATTGCTTCCCCCAGTGGGGGAACATAAGTGGGTCATACGTATGCTGCTGTGTTGCTGCACACGACTGTAATGGAAATGGAGAGAAAAATGTATGAAAGAGAAAGGGTAGTGTTAAAAAGTGTGGAGAAAGACAAATACAAAACCAAAGAAATTTAATTCTTAACTATGTTGATATTGATGCAGTAAAGCAAGAAAACCTTTTAATTACAGGATGACAACTCTCTTATGTCTAATGTTCACCTTGGGTATGCTGAACTGGCCATAGGTACTCTGACATGTGCATGATATGATGTAGTCCCTTTAAAGATATTGATACAGTGTGCACATCACACAAACTGAGCAGTACAGAAGAAATAATGAGTGCAATGATCACACCTTGAGGGGTGAATCCCCATAACACAACCAAGATGAGAAGCCCACAGTCTTATCACACTACAGAGGAAAACTACTTTGCAAGGGGTTTGAATCATTTGAGCTGATTTTTTGAAAGCTTTCCCTCTGAGTCAGATATCTTCTTACATAAGGTGAGTGCTATTTCTAATATAATTAGTTCCGTTTGAGAATGCTACTATTGACTTTTTCTAGACCATAATGCCTGTGAGGGATGTCACTTTGTCAATAATTTTAGGATGTGAGGGCCAAATATGTCTCTGCAGGTGCATTTCCAGTATACAGCCAGTAGTAGGCTATAAGGCTGATAACATTGATGGTGGATACCCTCCTGGGTTCAGGTTCTGAATAATGTTCATTATGCTAAAGTTGATGGTGGACACCATCCTAGGCTCAGGTTCTGAGTAATGTTCACTACTATTTTATTGTTGTGCACCTTGCACATATGTCAATACCCACAACTTTAGTTAAATTGGTATTATAATGTCCGAGGCACTTGTTTACATTTACCTCTGTAATTGTTTTATGGGGAATATGTGGTTAGAACACATAACATGCCTGCCATTTCCTTGAAGATATTGGGTAAACATATATAACTGTGATACACAAACTGAGCATGATATATGGTATACTAAGATAGGAGTATTGTACAGATTTTTCATGACCATGTGAGACTGAGGCTATTGATTCCCCTGTTTTCCATGCCAACAGAGCAATGCCGAAAATGACAGGTCATAAATAGTGTGGGATCTGGATGCCCATCCTTATCAAATCACGAGCCTAAATTTACATAGGTTCATAGGTGTGTACTAGGCTAATGGCCATGGGGCCTTTGAAAGCCTAGCCATAGGATTACCCTGGCATACTGCCACACAACCTTAGTTCCCAGTGCCTCTGTCAAGTAGAGCCACTGGTGTTATCCCCGGGGTGAATTTTCTGTTTCCCATCCACTCATCAAGATTTCTCTTGAAGAGGGTCAGTAAAGTGCTCTGCTTGACATGTATGGGAAGTGTGTTCCATAGCATGGGCAGTCTCTGGGTTATGAGCCTGTCCTCGCAGCATGTTCTGTTAATTGTGGTAATGAAGTTGAGGTCTCTGGAGCATGTGGTGGACAGGGATTGGGATTTCTTTAGATGTAGCATTTCTAACAGACCTGGATCAGACATGGCTTTGTAAGTCAAGCAGAGATCACCTCTAAGTAGGTGATATGAGACAGAGAATAGTTGGAATTTTTTGAGTCTGTCCATATAGGACAAGTGATTAAGGCCTAGGATTCTCTTTGTGAGGTACTTGTGTGACCTCTCCAGTTGCTGCAGGTGTCTAGTGAGGTACATGCCAAATGGGGCATTGTACTCAATGATTGGCCTAATGAGGGAAGAGTAGAGGGAGACAATGACCTCTTTCTTCCTGGATGCAAAACCCTTAGTAATGAGATGTGCCACATAGGAGGATTTTCTGACCACAGAGGCAATGTGGTAATCAAAAGAGAGGTTGCTGTCAACCTGTGTTCCCAGATCTCTTATAATGTCTTCTGCATTCAGTGGACTACCATCAATGTGATAATTCATGGGAACCAGGTTTTTCCCAAAGGGGATGACGACACATTTTTTGGCATTGAGCTTAAGGCCATGGTTCTGACACCAGTCACAGTGAGGCCATTCTGTAGGATGTCAACATCACTTGGAGAGTTAATAATAGCTCCCAACTTGCAATCGTCTGTGAACTTTGTCAGCCAGAGTCCCTTCATGTTGACCTGGACTTCAGAGAAGTTGATACCAAACAGTAGAGGGCCCAGGACCAACCCCTGTGGGACTCCACTCGTGACTAATCAGCAGTCTGACTTGGAGTAAGCTACTTTCACACTGTGGGTTCTATCTTTGAGCCAATTTGCAACCCACCTTGCGATATAGGGGTTGATGCCAAGCTTAGTTAGTTTTTCTGTGATTCCTGAGTGGGGAATGGTATCAAAAGCCTTGGCCAGATCAAGGTAGGCTGTATGAACCATCTTGCCTTCACCCACAGCTCTGATGACTGACTCAAAGAAGTCAATCAAGTTGAGCAGGCATGATCTACCCTTCACAAAACCAAACTGGGTGGGATCCAGAGTTTGGAGATTCCCTATATCCTTGTTTATTAGGTCCATGATGATGTGTTCCATAGCGTTACATATCAGACTCATCAGGCTAATGGGGCAATAGTTCCCAGGGTCTGTAGTCACTCCTCCTTTGTGGAGAGGGATAACTGCAGCAGTGTGCCATTCAGCAGGGACAAAACCTGAGGTTAGGCTGTGATTGAACAGAGCACATAGGTGAGGTGCCAGTTCACGCTGTAGTTCATGTAGAACACAAACAGGGATATTGTCAGGTCCCATAGAAGCTGTATTTTTGACCTTGGACCATGCTGTTTTAAACTGTGTATCAGTAATACTGGGTGTCTGGCAATCTACTGGTATTGTGATTGGTCCTTTGGGGGGGGTAAAGTTGGCACTGAATCTATTGGCCAGTATACTAGCAATATCTGTTGGCTCAGTATAGGAGGTTCCGTTGTGCAGTAGCTCAGAGCAAATCTGGGTATTGCTGTGGAGATTCTTTACATAACTATAAAAGGACTTGTGGTTGTCTTTACTATCTGCTGCAATTCTGTTTTCATACCTATCTTTAGAGGATTTGATGAGGGATCTCATCTTTTTATTGAGGCAGATAAAAGAGTTTTTTCAGTCTTGGGACTTCACCTTATTCCGCATCCGTTTCCTCCTTCTGTTGTAGAGTTTGTTTATGGCAGGGGACCACCAGATTGGCTTCCCTTTTTTGGAGGAGAGTGTCTTGGTTCTATTGGGTATGGCGATATCCATGCATTTGTGTATGTGTTCGTACAGTGTATTGGTGTATGATTCTGCAGTCATGCAACTATTCTCCATATGCATTTGGTGCTGTGAAGTTACGCATAAAAGCATAAAATGAGGTGGCATTGCATTGCAGGCCCTCTGTCTCCATGGCTGATGGATCTTTGCTGTCCATACTACTGACCAGCCCTTCCATGACTGTGCTTTTGCTGATATGTTCAGTGATATAAATGGCATAGTCCACTGTCAGGCCACTAATATGCTGCCACCAATCGAGCAGATGCTGATGCACAGCAATGGAGGGCAACTGGTGTGGGCTGTCAACTCAGCCATCTCTTAACAGAAATGAAGGAGTTTCTGTCCTCACTGAAAGGCAGTGCCACCTCAGCAGAGTCATACAGTGTGTCACTAGATGTTGGGGCCTAGTTGGACTAGACCCAGAGAATTTCAATGACATATGACTTAAGTATATAGTTCTACCTCTTATTATCAATAGCTGCAAATCCTCCTTTACATCTAATCAGTGTAACGTTCTTTAAATCTGTCTAGATTATGGTATACAGGTAAATTGGATCTCCAAATTCCATGTCCTTTGGCATTAGGAAAGGCCAGGGATATTAACTGCTATCATAGTTTTATAGTTGTAAAGCTATCATTTGGATGTGTAGTTGTGGTACAGAGTCCTACCCACACTTTGTATATGTTTTTTCTTTGGTGTATTCACATATGAGTCTTTATCCAAATCCAGCACTGTGTAACTGCCCCTGTCTGATGTTGGAGATCCTGTTGCCTCTGATGATGATGGCAGGGATGAGTTGGTGTGATCAGGTTATGCGGAGTGTGCGTGGAGGACACAAGCAGTGTAACCCCTGTATACCCTACTCAGAGTAAGGACACTATCTCTATGCCTGCAGATAATAAGGAAACACAACCATCTGAGAGTGTAAAAGTTGATGGAGACACTCTATAGCAGAGAAGAGTGGTGGCCTCTATATCAGAGATGTCTGCATCTGTCCCTAGCACGTGGGACAGGGGGCTCCACACAGAGGATTAGTAACAGAGCTTGTTGGCGATATGGTTACCACCCTTCCCCTAAGTTTGCTGTGTCAACAGGTGCCATCCAGCATATATACAGGACCATCATGGAGGCACAGTTAAATTCCACCAGAGCTATAGCAGAGATAGTGGTGTGATGCAGGCTGTGCACTCTGACCTACGTGAGTGCATGACCCATAGATGTGATTCACGTAATAGATTGAGTCACACAGTGGACCTTGCAGTGACTTCTCTGGGTCATCTGTCAGTAGTTAGGGGCCATTCTTACAGCCAGCCATCTGCTATATTGACAGATGTTCACCAACATGGCTGTGAACAAGGAAGATTCACCTTTGACAGTGCTAGCACATCCATGGCAAAGCCAATTGTTGAGGTGTATGTCAAGAAGATGCCATCTCCATAGCCATGATCATTGTTGTGCTGGAAAATCTGCAAGTGGATGTTGTTCTAGACCACACAGAACACTAGCATCAAGCCAAGATTGCAGTACAGCCAGTGAAATTCCTAGCAAAGCTAGCTCTTGCAGCTGGGCATATTCACAGGCAGATGAACCCTCAGTCTTGTATGTCCTGGACCTGTCCAATATGCTGAGCTACAGTGATGGCCTTGTGGTGAGACTGTATCCCTGCATACATATATAATACCATGATTTCCAGCACATCTCACACATACCCACTGACCCTTTGATACATTAAACCTGCATGCCAAGCAGATTCTCACACTACCTGTAAACACTTTTTTTTTATTTTGCTACATAGGTTCATAGCTCATAGGTTCATAGGTAGGTACTAGGCTATCGGCCCTGGGGCCTATACAAGCCCAGCCAAAAAGGTACCCTGGCTTTTGCCACCCAAGAAAATTATTTTCCTGTGCCACTGTTGAGCAGAGTCACAGAGGTGATCCCCGGGGTGAATTTCCTATTTCCCATCCAATCATCAAGATTTTTCTTGAAGAGTGCTAATGAGGAGCTTTGTTTGATATAGATAGGTAGTTTATTCCAGAGTATGGGAAGTCTCTGGGAAAGGAATCTATCCCTCCGGCATGTTCTGTTTATTGTGGTGACAAGGTTTAGGTCCCTAGAGCGTGTAGCTCGGAGGGATTGGGATTTCTTTAAGTGGAGCATATCCAACAGCTCTGGGTTTGACATAGCTTTTTATGTTAGGCAGAGATCACCTCTGAGTAGGCGATATGTGACGGAGTAAAGCTGGAGTTTTTTGAGACGGTCTGCATAGGGCATCTGTTTCAGGCCAGTAATCCTCTTTGTGAGGTATTTCTGCAGCCTTTCCAGTTGTTGGAGATGTCTTGTGAGGTACATACCAAAAGGGGGGTTGTATTCTATAATGGGTCTAATGAGTGATGAGTACAGGAAAACAATGACCTCTTTTTTTCTGGATGAGAAACCTTTTGTGATGAGGTGTGCCACATAGAAGGATTTCCTGACTACTGTGGCAATGTGATTATCAAAGGAGAGACTACTGTCCACCTGTGTCCCAAGATCTCTTATCACACTTTCGGTGTTAAGTATACTACCGCCTATGTTGTAGTTCATGGGTACAGTTTTTACCAAAGGGGATGACATTGCACTTTTTGGCATTGAGCTTGAGGCCATGGCTTTCACACCAGGCATCTGTCTCCGTGAGGGCCTTTTGTAGGATGTCCACATCATTAGGAGTTTCGATTATGGCTGCTAGTTTGCAGTCATCTGCGAACTTCGTTAGCCAAAGACCTTCTGTGTTAGCCTGTACTTCAGAGAAGTAGATACCAAACAGGAGAGGACCCAGGACTGAACCCTGTGGTACTCCCCTTGTCACTGGTCTGAAGTTGGATTTGGAGTCTGCTACTTTCACAGTGTGGGTTCTGTCAGTGAGCCAGTTGGCAACCCATTGTGTGACATAGGGATTTACACCTAGTTTAGTGAGTTTACCTATAATTCCAGAGTGGGGGACGCTGTCAAAAGCCTTGGCAAGATCTAGATAGGCTATGTGAACCACCTTACCATTGTCTATGGCTTTGGTGACTGCTTCAAAGAAGTCTATCAGGTTTAGGAGAAATGAGTTGCCTTTTACAAACCCAAACTGGGTGGGATCCAGAGTTTGGAGATTACCAATGTCTTTGTTTATAAGTTCCATCTCAGCATTCACACTTACACTCTTTTCTGTGAAAGACATGCATTGCAGCACTCCACAGTCCAATTGAACAAAAGATGACAGCTGTTCCCTGCCCTTTGTATACTGTTACTTGGGTTGCCTATGCCTGATCCACAGCATGGCTAGTCTCTGCATGGGTAAGCACAACCTAGCATTTTTGTAGGCATAAGTTTTGCTGTATGTATCTGCTTAGCTCTTGTATAGTTATGTTGTAATGGTATACTGTGGCCACTTCTGTCAGATATGGTCATCTCCTGAGGTTGGCTCTTTGCCTAACTTCTTATCTGTCTCAGCTGCCATTGCTTGTCATGCCAACAACTGCTGGCCCTGCAAGGGGTTACCTTGCGGCAAAAGCTTCCTACCTGTCTTGTTTTGTAACACAGCATGCATGGTCAATATTTTTGAATGCGTGGTTCTGGTCATACTGTAAATCACCTCCAGATGTATCCAGATAGTGAAGGGGTGACTTCAGGACTCTAAACAGATTACACATAATATTTCTGGTTTTCAATAGTGCATGATTGTAACCCTGGTTGGTTTGATTGTGTGAATTTCTGACTGGTGATAGATAATATTCAGCATAATCCACAAGATGGCACTATCAGGAGTTATCCTTCACAAACCATTGATAAAGGCCACTTATGCGCCATATGTGGAAGTCAGGAAAACTATCTGGGAGGGTTCCCACACAATGTAACTGTTCGACTAAGCATTACAAACCATCTGGCAGTTGATGGGAGTGATACCCTTTGTGTATCACGTACGTCCTTTCTAGTTCACCAGGCAGGGACTTTATTTCAATGTGTGTAGGATCTGTGGCCCCAGTACATCAGGGAAATGAGCTATGTCATAGAACCTGTGCATATTTGCCCTCTCTTCGGGAATTTGTGAAAATTACATATGTTCCCCACATGCTGAAGCAGGGATTGAGAGACCGATGGAACATCCTCAAAGTATATGCTTGAGACTGTGTCCCTGATAGGTTGCTGGAAGGTCACTGTCATATGACACTTCCAGTGTAGATGTTGGGCAAAGTGGCTAAATTACAGGTCTCTACAGATACACATTTACAATGGCTGCAGCAATTCCCAAGCATATTTGCATGTTGCACTCTCCCTGAATGTGGACATAGGTCCACGTTCAAATATGAGGCAAGCATAGCATTGTTGTGTGGCATTTAATCCTTTCTGTATCAACCTTGCCGCATTTTTGTCTAATTAGTATATGCAGCACTTCATAGGTTCATAGGTAGGTACTAGGCTATCAGCCCAAGGGCCTAAGTAAGCCTAGCCAACAACGTTCCCTGGCTAATGCCACCCAAGAAAGTTAATTTCCTGTGCCCTTGTTGAGCAGAGCCACAGAAGTGATCCCTGGGGTGTATTTCCTATTTCCCATCCACTCATCAAGATTTTTTTGAAAAGTGCTAATGAGGAACTTTGCTTGACATAGATGGGTAGCTTGTTCCAGAGTATAGGACATCTCTGGGGCAGGAATCTATCCCTCCAGCATGTCCTGTTTATTGTGGTGACAAGATTTAGGTCCCTAGAGCATGTAGCTCAGAAGGATTGGGATTTCATAAGGTGTATCATGTCCAACAGCTCTGGGTTTAACATAGCATTATATGTTAGGCAGAGATCTCCTTGGAGTAGGCGATATGCTACTGAGTAAAGCTGGAGTTTTTTGAGACGGTCAGTGTAGGGCATCTGTTTGAGGCCAGTAATCCTCTTTGTGAGGTACTTCTGTGGCCTTTTCAGCTGCTGCAGATGTCTTGTGAGGTACATTCCAAAAGGGGTGTTGTACTCTATAATGAGTCTAATGAGTGCCGAGTAGAGGGGAACAATGATCTCTTTTTTCCTGGATGAGTACCCTTTTGTGATGAGGTGTGCCACATAGAAGGATTTCCTGACTACTGTGGTGATGTGATTATCAAAGGAGAAACTACTGTTCAACTGGGTCCCAAGGTCTCTTATCACACATTCGGAGTTAAGTAGACTGCTATTTATGTGGTAGTTCATGGGTACAGAGGTTTTGCCAAAGGGGATGACAATGCACTTTTTGTCATTGAGCTTGAGGCCATGCCTCTTAGACTAGGCATCTGTCTCAGTGAGGCCCATCTGTAGGATGTCCACATCATTTGGGGACTCGACTATGGCTCCTAGTTTGCAGTGACCTGTGAACTTCGTTAGCCAGAGGCATTCTGTGTTAGCCTGTACTTCAGAGAAGTAGATACCAAACAGGAGAGGTCCCAGGACTGAACCCTGTGGTACTCCACTTGTCACTGGTTTGAAGTCAGACTTGGAGTCTGCAACTCTTACAATGTGGGTTCTGTCAGTGAGCCAGTTGGCATCCCATCTAGTGATGCAGGGATTTATACCTAGTTTAGTGAGTTTAGCTATAATTCCATAATGGGGGATGGTGTCAAAAGCCTTGGCGAGGTCAAGATAGGCTGGGTGAACCACCTTACCCTCGTTTACGGCTTTGGTGACTGCCTCAAAGAAGTCGATTAGTTTCATAAGGCATGATCTGCCTTTCACAAACCCGAACTGGGTGGGGTACAGAGTTTGGAGGTTACCAATGTCTTTGTTTATGAGTTCCATAATGATACATTCCATGGTCTTGCAGTCCAGGCTTGTCAGGTTAATAGGGCGATAGTTTCCAGGATCAGTGGTGGCTCCCCCTTTGTGGAGTGGGATAACTGTTGCTGTGTGCCATTCAGTGGGCACAAAGCCTGACATGAGACTTTAATTGAACATGGTGCTTAGCTGGGGAGCCAGTTCATTCTGAAGTTCGTATAAAACGCAGCCTGGGATGTTGTCCGGTCCCATGGATGCTGTGTTTTTGGCTTTAGAGAGTGCAGCTTTTACCTGGATAGATGTGGTTACAAGGACTCTGCATTTTTCCTGTATAGATATGGGCCCTTTAGGGGGTGAGAGGGGGCTAAAGTTAGCACTGAACATATCTGCCAGGATGTTGGCAATATCAGTTGGTTATGTAATTTTGTTGCCATTGTGCTGTAACTCAGAGCAGATCTGAGTGTTGCCATTGAGATTCTTGAATAGCTATAGAATGCTTTGTGGTTGTCTTTAGAATCAGTGGTGATTTTGTTTTCGTAACTAGCTTTGGAGGATCTTATAAGGGATCTCAGCTTCTTACTGAGGCTGACCAGGGAGCTCCTCCACTCATGGGATTTTACTCTCTTTTGCAACAGTTTCTTCCTTATGTTGCAGAGTTTGTTTGTTTATAGCAGGGGCCACCAGATTGGCTTCCTTTTTTTTTGGAGTATAGTGTCTTGGTTCTGTTTGGGATAGCACGATTCATGCACTCATGTAAGTGCCTATAGAGTGCATATGTGTAGGACTCAGCAGTCGTAACTGTATTGTCTATCTGCATGGGTGTCATGAAGTTTACCACTTCTGTCTTAAGAAACATGAAGTTGGCTTTGGAGAAATTTTTTACTGTGGTTTCCTTAATGGTGGGTGGGGGTGGGATGTGGATATCTAGGGTGATTAGTTTATGGTCAGATCTGACCAACGAGGAGTTGATTTCAGGTGTGAAACACCGGTCACTCATGTTGGTAATGACTAGGTCTAGGATGTTGTTGCCCCTGGTGGGGGTGTGGATAAGTTGATCCAGGGCACTGGAATTTATAAATTCCAGAAAGCGTTGAGTGAAGAAGTTGGTACATGAGTAGTTTTCCCAGTAATGGTGGGGTAGTTGAAATCGCCCATTAATAGGGTGTTTTTGATTATAATGTAATTAGCATATAGCACAGCTACCCACATTATTTGGCTTGGCTACATTGAGTTGTCATGATTTCTGAACTGAAGCCACCCTGTACTCATTTGTTCATCCCACAGATTTGCTTTCCACAATGCAACAACATTTTCAGAATCTGGCCCAGTGGTCCATATGGGTAATAAATATTTACTTTTCTAAGAGTTTTTCTGGAGTAAAAAATTTAAGAGTACTATATTCTGGGTCTATATTATGTGATTGAAAATTCAGATGTTTGAACGCGTACTGATCGACCCCAACTGAGCGAAACGGCAGAATGTCGAACACGTAAACAGAAATCTCCATAAGGGGATATTTCTGTTTACTGCAATGTAGTGCGGCCTCAGAGTTGGTATATTTAAGTAGCGGAGGGTGTGGGGGTGCAGGGGGGCTTGCCTCCATGCATAAAGAGTTTAATGGTTTGTTTGGGTTTTTATTTTTTTTTGGCCATTCGACATTTTGCCAGTTCACTCTATTTTGGTCGATCATTACGTGTTTGAACATCTGAATTTTTGATCACATAATATAGACCCCTATATTCTATATATCCAGGCAAACTTATTAGTATGTAGTAAGATTTTAGCTAAACAAAGAAGTTTGACATAATTGACTCTAATCCAGGAAGATAGATTAATTTTGAACAGTATGGTCATCATGTGTCTCCAGTACATGAAACCTAAAAGTACATAGCTTGATTTGTTGGCTTATTGAATCCCCTCTACCAAAGTGTGGTAAACCTCAGGTTACAGGTATGCTTGGTGACTGAAAATTGAAAAGTAAAGCTTGTTTTTTGTTTTATTTTTTTTTTTTTCTTCATTCTTTTGCCCTTATGTGAAGAAGTGGAAAATGCTTGTGCTCTGACTACTGCTTCCTCTGGGTCTGACTAGCACCACATACACACGTAAAGGTTTTGTTAGCAACTAAATCAGGATACTGTCCAGTCCTTTTAAGATGGAATCCCTGTCAAGACATAGATATTGCTTCATAAGCAGATTCCTTTTGCTCCTAGATGACTATTTGCTGCTAGTCCTTCTGTTGTTAACACATATAGAACATGAAATCTCTAAGATGTTCTCTAAAATGTCCATTTTTCCATCTCCCATATGATGCACAGGCAGTTTCATAAGTTGCTTTATCATCAATTTATAAGGTATAATTTCTTGACTGGAATGTGGTCTGGGCCTTATTTTCATCAAGGTAGAAAACAAGGCATGACTCTAGCACTTCCTATTATCCACCAACACTTTTGCTGTTCTCTGCATTATTGACTGATTTATACACTCTTGTCAGTCCAGAAGTTTGGAGACAATACTGTATATGCAATGTGTACTTATTCACAAGAATATAGATATCTGCTTCGTACTCATCCCTGTAATGTTTCTGTTTCAATACTAATCCAGCTGTAGTAGGACTAGGTAGTGAGGCCCAGTCTTCTCTGAAGTAATAACTCATCCGTATTGTATAGGAAAAGATTCTACCCACTCATTGAAATGATCTGCAAAGACAATATAATATGTTTTCCTTTTATCTTTAGGAAAAATCCAGTATGATCTATGTGTGCATTTTCTGAGAAGCTTAGCTGATGTTAGAGTTGAATATAACTGGTTGTCCTTGAGTTATTCAAGGCATTGATTACATACCACTAACACTGCTTTAGTAGAGTTTCTACGCATTCCTCATCAATAACTGTTCTTTTTGAGAAGGTAAAATGTAACATCATTAACAGAATTTCCTGGACTTGACTCAATTCTAATAACGAGTAACTACTTGATTAAACTGTGGTGCCATCACTTCCCAGACAGAATCCTCTGGAAAACCCGGTCTAGCTTCCCATTTTCTCATTTTCTTTGTTACTGAAAGCATGCAGCTGCTGTTGTGCTATTTTCATCAAGATAACTGGCAACACCAACTTAATTACATCTGCTTCCTTAGGGGTCAAACCAGCACCGTGATCCCAACTGAAATTAAAGACTCCTCCTCTTATTCCAAATTCTGCTCTCTATTAAAATCACACTTGGTTAATCAAGTAGAATGTAGGTTACCTCTCAGGTTAATTAAGTCTGCTTTAACTCCTTCCCATTCAAACTCAACCAGTAAGATAGTACAGTTGTGTAAAATCTTACCATAACAGTAGCTGTCCATCTCTTCACTGTTATAGTATTCTTTGCTATAAGCATCTCCCGCCTAGAGCAGCCTGACACTTGGCCAGTATCAGTGGCAGCTGGTGGCTTCAAATTAAAGGGGGGGGGCTGCAGGAGACAGCTGCATGGGTGGGGCCAATTAGAGGGGGTGTGACCAACTAGAAAGGGGTGGGGCTATGCTCAAAACCACAACTGGAACTTTAATTAAATACGCTGCCCTGGGTGCCAAGCAGTCATTATGAGAGTCCAATCAAGACAAAATGAAGTATAGAAGAAAAAAAAATATTTCAATGCATTGGCTACATGACAGCTTACTTAATATCTAGATGGAAACACAGGTTGTGAGGCATGAAAAAATAATTACTTTTTAAATACATTACTGGAATGCCAGTCAAAATCAAGTATAAAAAAACAAGCAGCACTCAACTTAAACCACTTCTCCTTGCACTGCAGTTCTAATTATAGTTTATATTCAGTTTATAAAATTACCAAGTAACATGCTGAAAGTAGCAATCTCTTTGACATCCCCACTTGTAAAAATGTTTCTTGTCCAAAAAATACCTGCTGCCTGACAACAACTATCTACTTGTTTCATGGGAAAGACATGATCAAAGTAAAAAATGAACAGCAAACAAGAAACAAGCTCAAGATACATTGCTTAAAGGATTACTGCACAAGTTATGGACCACACATGATAGATTGGCATTCTGTTTAGTTTATGGGTAAAGCCTGCAAAGATGACTGCAAGTCTCTAACAAATGTAATGAGCTTCTGAAAATCCTGTAATCCTGTCCTTTATTACAAATACTGTCTTATGCATTTCAATACCTAAGGCTTATTCGTTATCTAGTTATGTAAATATTATCTGCATGGCAACAACAAAAAGGCTTTCAATCCTGGTAATTCTTTAACAGTATGCTTATTAAATCTTATTTGCATCTTACAATCTCCGACAAGCTTACCTGATGGTCATTAAAGCATTGCTACTTAAACATAGAGCAACAGGGCACTGCGACAGCATGCATTTTCTGAGTAATAAGAAGCATAAATCAACAGTATAAAAATATGACAGAAACCCAGAACATTCTGCAAAATCAAGGACAGATGAAAAGCCTCGGTCATACTTGTGGTCTACCTTGGATGGGGGAATATTCTGCACACTTACACTGCATAACTGCTCCTTGTCTTCATTGGACACATCCAGAGCCACTACAATGGGGAGTGGGGTGCAACAAGTATGTCACAATTTGAAATGTCTCTGGCTGACAGTGATGGCTCTGACACTCATACCTCTCAATCTCAGAGCAAGAAATCTGGACAAAGCCATACATAGAACTAGAAGTGGGACACAGGACCAAAATAAGGACAATTTTTAAATATTGCTCTTATAAACTTAGAAAGATAATAGAACAGTAGTAGGTCTTGCATTAGTATGACTTTTCTGAAGTGTAGGAAATCTGAAACTCAAATGTCTGCCATTATTTTCTAATTCAATCTTTAATGATTTTCCATTAATTTGCCAGAAAACCACAATTTTATGAATATATTGTAAACCTTCCATGTTTTCTTCCAAAATTGCCATTTTGAGGAGGGATTATTAGGGGGAGAGAAACATTTTGAGCCAAAATTGGGGACAGTTGAGAGGTTTGGATATTCCTAATTCTATAAAGCAATTTGCACGTACCTCTCAACCTCTTAATGCAGGAAATCTGGACAAGGTCAAATAAATATATTGGGAGAACATACAAACAGTACTAAAAATTGTTCTTGTATAAATTTAAGACAGTTTATAGAATAACAGATCTTGCTTTAGCATGCATTTTTCTGAAGGTTATGATGTTTGATACTCAATGTCTGTCATTTAGTGACTTCATTCCTTAATGATTTGCCAGAAAACCACAAATTGTATGAGGAACAAACCAAAGTAAGAAGCAAATATCTATTCCTTCTGCAAAAATCTGGACAGTTGAGAGGTATAGTTCAGCCGGGGTGTCTGAGTTTGCTGCCCTTCCCCCTCACAAAATCATGGAGAATGGAGCCTCCCCCCTGCAGCCATTCCACTGTCCCATTCCTAGGTTTTTTCACCCCATTTACCATAAACACTGTAATGTGCATACTGATTTACTTCTGCTATGATTTGGATTTCATTTGAAAGTTTTATTTTGCATTTTACAGCACAAACCCTAATAGATATCTGCTAAACAAAGCAATGCAGTCTCACAATAAAAATAGACTTAGCATTAAAACTTTTCTGCCCTTGAAACTCACATTCATTGAAACAGCATTGAAACCCACATTCAAAGAAAATACATTTTGCCAGTGGCAGATTAAGATTAACTTTGGGCTGTTTTCAAATCATAGGGCCCTTGAACACGAAACATACACATGCTCTTTGATACACTTTCCTGATTGTATTAAATTATATTCCTTGTATAATACAGTACAGTTGTTAGAGGGCATTTTAAATTTATTGTTTTGAACATTTTTCCAGTAAACAATGAAACAAAATGCATGCACCAATGACAAAACTGCCCAGTTCAGAACATTTCCATCATAAAAGTCTACTCAAACTTCTACAGTCCACCAGTATCAGTAAATATGTACAATCTCTGAAGAAGTAAAAGTCATCTAAATAATTCCACACTAAAGAAATCTGTAACTAATGAAGAGGTTGCTGCTAGCAAATGACTTTATATGTCATTGTTTCATCTACAAATAAAGTGACTGTTGCCCTTGAGGAATAAATTGCCTATGTTGCATTAAAAAAAATGATAAGCTAGTAATATCGCAATAGGAAATGGATGGCAAACTGATAACAGGTTCATAGTTACTAGGTATCTTCACCAAAATGGACTGCGGTATCCACCTCCTTTACAACACAGTACAGCATCAGCAATGTATCTACCTACTGTGGGAGTAGAACCCACAGCCTTCTGCATCAAAAGCAAGTACACTACCTGTTGTGCTATTAACAATGACAGTAGACTTAACATAAGCAGCACTAAACTTTTGTTCCCTGAAGCTCTCAGCTCCTTGTAAAATCTACTCGACACTCAGCTGTATCTCTGTACTTTGCAGCACAAGAAATCTGGAAAAAGCCGAAATCTATTGGGGGGAGGGCAAAAGCCCAAAAACCAGGGACACATTTTAAACATTGATTGTATAATGTTGGAAAGTTGCTAGAATAAAAGGCTGTGCTACTACCATACATTTCACTGCCAAGTATTAAACCCAGAGGACCCTGTCAAAACAGTCAGAGCAACATACCACTATGCCAAATCAGCTGTTTTGTGAAAGAGAGGAAGACTGCAACTTAAATGGTTACCATTTAGTGAATTCAGTTCTCACCATAGCTGTCAACCTCTTAGCACTAAACACCTGAACAAAGCCAATAATGGGGGAATACAGCCCCCAAACATATTCAGTGAATTCAGTTCTCACCATAGCTCTCAACCTTAGCACAAAATACCTGGACGAAGCCAATAATGGGGGAATACAGTCTCAAAAATAGGGACAAATTTCAAATATCCATGTTATAAACAGAACATTGCTAGAATAAAATGTTTTGTGTTATTATGTACTTTCTGAAGAATATAACATCTGAAATTCAAATGCCTGTTATTTTTAAACATTTGTTAACCAGGAAACTAGTCTGACTTGGAACAAAAGCCAATTTTTAGCAGAGCAGGGAGAAATACTCCAGACACACGTCTTAGTAAGATGGGAGGACATGCAGACTCCACACAGAAGGCACCCCAGCCAAAAATCAAACCAGAGAACCTGTAACTATCAGGCAACAATGCTACCAGTGCACTGCTGCACTACTGACTTTGCAAGGAAAAATGAAAATACAAAAAACACAGATTTTATGAGGAACAGAACAAATATGAGGCAAAAATCTGCAACTTTTTTACAAATGGTCATGGGTAGGGAATTCAGGCCCTTGCCACCTGCACCCAAGGTACAGGGTTCAAGCCTGAGTATTCTCTAGCCACCAGTATATAGCAACTGGGGCATTACACACACACACACACACACACACACACACACACACACACACACACACACACACACACACACACACACACACACACACACACACACACACACACACACCTCAGCAGCAGCAGCTGAATCCCCTATGCAAGGCTAATGGTTGGTTTCCTTGTCTCTGTACCTCGGCAGCAGCTGAATCACACAACAGCTGGTTTCCTCATCTCCATACCTTGGTAGCAGCTGACTCACACACACTCCTTCCTTGGTGCAGTCTCAGCAGCAGCCAAATCCAATCCTGAAACCCACATGCAAGTCTAATGGCTGGTTTGGTTTCCTCCTCGCAGTCCTGAAGCCATGCAAGGCTAACGGCTGGCTTCCTCCTCAGCAGCAGCTGGTTACCATCCTCCTGGCAAGTGAAAGTAGGCTGGAGGCTCCAGCCTGTGGGCAATGCAGTCCAGTGTTCTTCCATTCTGTGTGGTAGTCACCACACAGACTTCTGGGCTGCAGGGCAGAGATGCCTTTCTCCTTATCTGGACAGCCTAACACAGCAGTCTGGAGTTCTGTGAGTCCCAGGAACTCCAAGCAAGCATGCGTGGAGTTCCAGGACTCACATTTTTTTTTAATCTTCTTTTCTTCTTTCTTTCTACAGGTGGGGGGGGGCTGCAGTCCTGCAGTTCTATAGCATGAGCCGCCCCTGGCCAGTATACCAAAGCCTTATGATCTTGTGTGCATTGTACATCACACATATGCTCCCTGCACAGGGTGTAGGGAATATAAGTGATGTACGGATACAGTTACCCAAAACTGAATTGTCCCAGTTGAAAACAGTCTCCACAGGACAATGGAATCCATGCACATCCAGAAGGAGAAAATGCAGAAGAAAAAGGGAAGACCCTCTACCAGAGGGTAATCCAAAAAAAAAAACAGATGAAACAAGAAGGGGTTGGAGGGAGTGAATACAGCAACAGTGAAGAGAGGGACATTGACTATTATGGTAAGAATATGTAAAACTGTACTATGTCCTTCTATATCACTATTGCAGTATTCTTCACTATAGGCAGGGTTAAAATGCTCAAGAAACAGAATGGGGGTGGAAGGCTGAGACATCCCTCAACAACCCCATACAAAATGTTTCAAGAAAACCTGCTCTGGACCCTAGAGACCACATCCACCTTAGAATGCTTAGTAAAGGTATACACTAAAGACCAAGTAGCAGCTTTAGGGATGGAACTGGTGTCCAGCCACTTGAAAAAGAGCACCAGAAGAGGCAATAGTCATAGTGGAATGAAGCCTAACAGAAGTAGACAAAGATTTGCCATGAAAAGTATAACAAAAATAAATGGCCTTAGATATCCAGGAGGAGACATTCTGCTTAGAAACAGCCAAATTCAATGTCCTGAGATGAAAAGAAACAAAAAGCTGGTCAGGCTTATGAATGGCCTTAGTTTTATCCAGAAAATACCTAAGCCTTCTGTGCAAATCCAAGGTATGCAAGGCCCTCTCACTAGCAGATTGAGGACAAGGGGAAAAAAGAAGGGAATTGTGCCGACTGATTCAAGAGAACCCATTTACTACCTTGAGCATAAAATAAGGATTAGTACAAAGGGACACCCTGTTCCTGTGATCAAGCAAAAAAGGAGAAATAGCCATAAGGGCCTGGAACTCAGAAACCCAATGAGCAAAAGTAAGGCAGTCTTCTAGGTATAATGTTGCAAAGAAGCAGAATCTACAGGCTCAAAAGAAGCCTGAGTTCAATTTTTACAAAACAAAATTAAGGTCCTTAGGAGGAGGAATAGGTTTCCTTGGACACCTAAGATGCAGGACAGACCTTTTGTATAACTGGAATAAAAGAGTGGGGTTTTACTAGCATTGTTAGTGCTTTAAACCTTTAAGAAATTGTTTGAGCTCAAAACAAAAAGCCAAGTGAGGATGTAAGGGCAGACAAGCAGAAATGACTGACAAATGGGTCTTCACAGAAGAATAGGCCAAGCCAGACTGGAACAACTCACACAAATAGGAGAAGACTAAAGGGACCCCCACTGAAAAAGGGTCCTGGTTATGAGCATGGCACCAGACAGAAAATCCTTTCCATTTGCACATATAAGATTTTTTGGTTGAGGGTTTCCTTGTCTCTTGTAAAACCCTGAGCACATCCTATAAAATAGGTGCCTGAAAGAGATCAAAACCCTATCACCCACAGTGTCAGCTGAAGAGTGGTTAAGTGGGGATGAATGAGAGACCCTTTGTCCTGTGTGAGGAGGTCCAACCTGTGAAGAAACACGTGGTGATTGCTCCTGGCCAGATGTATTAAGAGGGAGGAACCAGTGCTGTCTTGGTCTCTAGAAGGATTTTGGGGAGTCCAGCTGAATATTCTTCAGAATTCTTGGAAGTGGAGGAAGAGGAGTGACAGCATAAATAAACATCCCCTTCCAAGGAATAGAAAGGGCATTCATTTTCCATTCCAGGTTGCATGGGACTCTGGAACAGAAGAGAGGGAGATGCCTGTTCAGAGTGGAGGCAAAAAGATCTGCCTGAGGAACACCCCACTGATGCACAATGTCCAGAAACATGTGTCTGTGAAGCGAATTGTCGTAAGCCTGTGTTTTGGACCTGCTCAAAGGCTCTCTCACTAGATTATGCTCTGAAGGAATGTATACTGCTTGAAGAGCTCACTGATAACTGAGAGTCACCTCCTAGGCCTGATGAGCCATCCTGCCGAGGAAGTAAGATTTTGTGCCTTCCTGTTTGCTGACATACCATATCACTGTAGTGTTGTCTGGTTACACCTTCAAGGGTCCTGGAGAGAACACAGGTGAAAAGCTCGAAGGTCCAGAATCAGAGCTCTCATCTCTTTGATGTTGAAATGGTCTGACTTCTGCTGATGGGGGCCAGAGACATTTAACTTTCAGGTGACCACATGAAGCACCCCACTCCATGTCTGAGGCATCAATGAACAGTTCTTGAGAAGGGACTGGAGGCTGAAAGGGCAGGCCTGGGTTAAGAGCAAATGCTTGAATCCACCACTTGAATTTCATTTTTAGACAAGGGAGGAGAGGTACACTCAAATCCAGAGGATGGCAATGCTGCCACCAAACCAACTTGAGATACCACTGAAGCTTCCACATATGCAGTCTGGTAAGAGGGAGCACTGGAATAGAAAAGGCCATAAATCCCAGGTTCTGAAGAAACTCTGCGGCTGGAATAATAGTCAGAGGAAAAAGAGACTGAAAGAAGGCTGTCAATGACAAAACATTTGGAGATGGAATAGAGGCCAACATTGGCACTGTCTGAATCCTGCATCCCAGATACACATGATCCTGACAGGGAGTCAGGAAGGACTTTTGGAAGTTGGCAGTGAACCCCAGATTTTGAAGAAAAGTGATGGTGAACTGCAAATCCTGTAACAGGTGACTGGGAAAAGTTGCCTAAAGCAACAGGTCATCTAGATAAGGAAAAATCTGAATGCCTTGGAGTCTGCAGAAAGCAACCATAGGCTCTAGGCATTTTGTGAATATTGAGGCAGTAGAGAGGCTGAATGGTAAAGAAGAGAACCGAAAATTAGAAAGAGAAACAGAGAAACATAAAAACTTCCTGAAAAAAGGGTGAACAGGGATATGGAGGTAGGCATCCTTCTGATCTGAAAACACCAGAAAAGCCTGGGGTAGTAAAAGAGGAAACAGAGTTTGAAGAGTAAGTTTCCAAAAAGAGGGGACCTTGAGAAAGGTGCTAAGCAGAGAGAGACCCAGAATTGGTCTCCAAGTGCCCTCCTTTCAAGGACACAGAAACAATCTGGAATAAAGATCATTTCCCACTTGAGAATGGGGAACGGGCTGAATGGTTCCCTGGTTCATTAGGGACACTAGGACCTCTGGGAAATGAGGAATTTGTTCTAAAGGAGTTTGATGAATCCATGAAAAAGGTGGGAAGAGACTTCCATGCCATGAAGTAACCCTGAAGAATGATAGAAAGAACCCAAGATTTTGAACTGACGAGAAGCCAGTTTAGAAGACAAAGGGAAATCCATTGGGACAAAGGAACATGGTCTAACCGTAGTGGGGGTAATTGCCAAATAGAAACAGGATTAAAAGATAAAGGAGGCTTCCGGGCCACAGAAGACTGAGAAGTCTTAGCAAAGGAGGCTCACCACCCACCATCCTTGCCCATGGAGGCCTAGCAGGTCTGCCTATAGACAAAAGCAGATCTGGAAGGAAAATTCGTCTGGAACTTAGGGATAAGACAGACAAAAATATGTTTAAATTCCTGCAAGGCTTTGCCTTTTTCTTGAAGAGACTTAAAAAGGGCAGCAGCAGGAATCCCACATCCAATGGGACATCCAACAACTTGGCCTTAATGTCCTCAGGCAAAGACTGAAGACAAAGCCAAGAATAACACCTCTTGACAGACCCAAAAGCCACAGCCCTGGAAGAAGCATCAGCAGCATCATAGCCACATGTGATAGAGTGGTGAGCCACTTGTGATGTAGAACCTAAAACAGATACAGGCAGAAGATTTGCCCTCAGAATCAGGAAGGTCAGAAATAACTTGACAAGTCTGAGCAGCCAAGGTCAGAACATACCCAGTCATGTAGGTCTGGTTATTAATGTCCCTAAAGGCCAAAGTAGAAGCAATGTAAACCTTCTTATCAATTGTCTCCATTGCCCTACTATCCTTATCAGAAAGCAAATGTTTGGAAGAGGGCAAGAGCTTTGAAGGTTTCTCAGAAGAGACTGACACCACAGCAGGATCAGCAGAAGGACATTTAAAAATAACTGACAATCCTCAGGAACCTTATAGAACCTCTCAGACTGCAGCAATGAAAGTGTCTAACAATGCAACCAACATAGGAGGAAATGCAGAGGGTTTAGGAGCATCCACCTGATGCAACTCATAATATCAGACACTTGAGAAGAATCCCATTTAAAGTATTCCATCATCCTAGCAACTGTGTCCCTAAAGGACAAGTCTTCAAAAGGAGACTTGCAGTTAATAGAGTCCTCCTCATTAGAACAATAAGCCAAAGGAGAAGGCATATGTGAAGAACAGGACAAGCACCACTCATCAGACTCGGAATCTTTATCTGAGGAATCTAGTTCCCTAGGCCATTTAGAAGAGGTAAATGTCCAAATAGGAGCAGGAACCAAACCTCTTGAGGAGGCTTAAGGGCCATCAAGGCAGAAAACAAGAAAACAATCCCTAAGTAAACTCTTGCCATTCCCACTGAGGATCCTTAGGATGGATGGAAACATGCTCCATCTTTTATTTTTTCTTGGCAGGGATGTCAGCCCTAACAGATACTTGAGGTTCTGACCCTTAGCGAGATTCAGTAAGAGTACCTGGAACCTTCTTCCTGACTAATATCTGCAGAATCCCTCTAGGACCCGATGAGATAAGAAACCACACTTCCCCCTTGACATCCAGATGCATGCAACACCTCAGATGACATGTGAAAAAGCAGATCCATGCTGGCCTCCAATGACTTGTGGCAGAAGAATGTAGACTCCAAACAACTTATAGAGCTATTATATCTTTCTAGATGGACATCCAGTGGAGGTTGGACAGCTAAAGAATCTGTCCAAGACTTTTTGGCCTTCTTCTTAACTAGGGGGAGTATCTCAGGGTTAATGGTGTCCACCATTCTACCCTGGGCTAACTGTTTAAGCTGTTGGTTTTCAAGATAAATGGCTAGGGAAGACAAATGACTTCTGTGTGTCTTAAGCACAAATATCTTACACATACTACAAGAAGTATGGTTGTGGAAAGCACCCAAATAAAGGAGACACTGTTCATGATGATCCTTATGGGGAATCTGCCTCCCACCCTTACATTTTACATTCTTGTATGACATGAACTCTAGATAAGAAAAATAAAAGACCAAAGAAAAGAAAAAAGAAAAGAAAAAAAAAATCACAAAAGGGCACTTATTTGACAGCTAGGTGTTCAACACAGCAACAAGGTGTTCAGATCGATGAGTGATAATGGCATTCAGACTGGTGGTAAAGAAGTTCTGGGAAACTACATCCATAAGTCACTTTTATGCCCTACATCCTGTGTGGGGAGCATATTTTTGACATATGTGACATACAATGTCTTAAGGCTTTGGTATACTGGCCAAGCAATGGATTGCCCTAGGTGGGTGATCCCTATAGTAAAGAATACTGCAGCAGTAATATAGATGGGCATCCTTTGCTCTTTTTCACATCTCTAGTTTGTTCTACTCTAATTTCTCAAATATTTTGAAACTTTTGCTCATATTGACAATTAATATATTGGATTCACTATGTATTTAAAGCATTACTTTAACATTGTACTGTTTTACTATAACAAACATGGTCTTGTGCTCTTGACAGTTTTATGTCTGGATAGTTTTTACCTTAGTCTGAAACTGAAACTGACCAGAACTAATCAGTGCTGTACCCCAGTGAAATAAATGTAAATATATAAAAATAAATAAATAAAAAAAAATGTAGGGAGGAGTAACTGTCATATCTGTCAAAGCTCTTGCTCAAGACTTCTAGATAGAGCCAAAAATAATGACCTTCAAGCAAAAGGGATACTTTTTAAATATTAATGTTAAGTAAGTTAATAGATCAACAAGGTTTGCACCAATGTGCTTTTTTGTAAGCCATAAGAAGTGTGAAATTCTAATGTCTGGTTTTATTAACTGACTGAAATTATAGTGATTTAACAGGCAATTCTATATTTTATAAGGGAAATGGTAAACTCAGGGACATCCTTAAAAACCATGGACAGTTTAGAGGTATGGGGATCTGACAGTATGTGTATTTATGTAGTAATATGAGAAAATGGCTACAGGGTTACAAATGCTGTCTAATTGCTGTGTGTGTGTGTGTGTGTGTGTGTGTGTGTGTGTGTGTGCGTGTGTGCGTGTGTGTGTGTGTGTGTGTGTGTGTGTGTGTGTGTGTGTGTGTCTGGGTGTGTGTGTGTGTGTGTGTGTGTGTGTGTGTGTGTGTGTGTATGTGTGTGTGTGTATGTGTCTGTGCATGTGTGTGTGAAGGTGCATGTCTTGTGTGTATATGTGCATCTGCATGGCTGTATGTGTATGTGTCTGTATGTGTTCATATGCATGAATAGGTGATTGTGTCCATGAGTGCAACTGAGTCGGGGGATGTCATGCTGAGTGACTGTATATGTGCAAATGCCTGTTAGTATGTGTGTTGGCATGTGTACATGTATGTATATGTGTGTATGTGTGCCTGTGTGTGCTTGTGTTTCTGTGAATGTGCCTCTGTGTGTGTCTTGTGTGTTAGAATGCATGTAGGTGTGAAAGAGTAAATGATACTTGTGAATGCATAGGGGGATATCTGTACCAATGTGATGTCAAAGCCTCCACTAGCATTCACTGCTAAAAAGTGCTTTTTGGCCCTGGCAGTAATTACACACAATTCAGAGAAATAAAAATTAAAAGATACAGATGTTTTCCTCGTTTTGCTAGACGTATCTCTGAATTGCATTTCATATGCTCATATAAACTGCAGCTGTTTACTACTGCAGTTTACATGAGCACAGGGATGTTGACTGAAATTCAGCCTTTGACATCATATTTGAATGGACTAGCTCTATACAAACCAAGTAAGATAAAAACTATGCAAACTACATAGTCTAGGGCAAGAAGGAAAGAGACAAATAAGAAAATGGAAGAGAAGGTTGGGCAATTGGGAGAACTAAACTATTGATTTAATTTATATGTGATGATATGAGGTATTTCCAGTGATACCAGGAAAAGTATGGCAGTGGAAGTGTAATATATGCCAGCATAGCTTACTGGAGTTTTGTAAAGAATTATATGTCATTTGTATATCAGACTGATTTGTAGGGGTGCTTGTGTTGAAAATGTATTTGTAAAGCTGCTTGTGTTCAAAAATGTACGAAAAGGGGGTCCTGCTGGAGAGAAAAAAGAAACACATCTTTATGTCAGACTGTATTTTAATTGCTGAAATTAATATTCTAACAGAGGATACTGAAAGAGAAGAGGTTAAGCTCAGCCACAGCTAAATTTTAAAAACATATCCTGAAATTAAATTACTTAATTTAGGCAATAAAGATTGTATCTCACAGGTCTCAATGCAGCCAGAGACAAAAAGTCTGTACTAGGAAGCCTTCTGTATTGCCCTTAGCAGTGAACTAATTGCTACCCTGGAAGGGTGGAAGTGTTGAAATGGTTTTATGGCTTCCAGATGCTATGACACATTTTAGCAAAGCTTTATCTCTGTGTATGGTAACACATATGTCTGATATTCTGGTTCAGTTTCTAGTAAAGGGGGGTAGTATGGGAAGCAGAGGTCAGATGAACAGATGTATGTGATGTCATTTTGTAATCCAACACTGAAATGATGTTTTAATACTAGATGAGACAGAAATCTCAGAGCTATCTGCTTTTCGGAGCCTGACATAGAAGGATCTCCCACCCGCTTCATCTTGTCTTACTTTAGTAAGTAACCAGGAATAGAAATTCTTTAGATCAGTCAGGAAAATATAGTGAGATTAGTTAACTACTGTCTTTCTGTTTCTGTATGAATCTATCTGTCTGTGTCATTTCTAAATTTTCCTGTGATTGAAACTCTGGTGTTTATTGTAAATAGCTACTTAGTATTTTCATGTTCTTTTATTATTTATTATTAAATATATTTAAACTTTTCATTGTGGCTGGTGTTTTTGAGTACCTTTGCGAGTACTCATATTTATTTGGTGACACTGTGGCTACTCCTGAAAGTCTTGCTGTTTGGTCAGCATTACCATTTGAATTAGTATTAATTTTACTCAGTATGATTGGGTACCCTTGTAAGACTCTTAGAGTAGCTGGTTTTGGAGTGTTCTGGTGGCAGTATCTACCTTATAGTCTGGGCAGAGGGGCATAGCTAGTACATCTGTGCCAGTCTTTCCCAAGTGTGTGTGTGTGTGTGTGTGTGTGTGTGTGTGTGTGTGTGTGTGTGTGTGTGTGAAAAGCAAATCTCAAAGAGTGTGTGTTAGCTACTTGGAGCAGGGGCACAGAGCACTAGTTTCACAGACAGAGTGGTGGAGGACTTAGCTTGGACACTTATCTGAGGACTCAACTCTATAGCTGTGCCAGTGGATCTTATTGGGAGCCTGGAGGGAGATAGAGGGAAACCCAGACTCTGGACTGAGTGTGTTCTCTGTGTGCTCTTAAGGGAAACTGTGCTTGGTGCAGAGAGGTGCGTCTTGAAATACTGTGAGTACCTATCTTTGTTCCAAGTGAACCTACTGTACCAGTGTCAGTGGTGAGGATTCCGGCTCTTTGATTACTGGCCCAGAGAAACAGGGATGTCACAACATATGTAAAGAGAGTATTAGTTGTAATGTGGGTAGGGCAGCTTTGGAGTATATTACTACAAGTATTGGTTCAGTACACTTTAGTAGATGGGGTGGAGTGTAGAAAGAAATCTGAGAATTTAGAGGTAGCAGTGCTGTCTGAGGTCCAGCTGCACTTGGTCAAAATTGAGGACATGGATTAACTCAATATAGCATAGGAGTTCTACTGTCAGCATATCTGTAATTTCATGCAATGTGAAAAATAGCATATGAGCCAATTGTTTATTTCTCTGATCCTTACTTGTAGTTGTTTATTTATTAGCTGTTTACACTTGATGACAAGTAATGTACTGCTAAGTGCAGTCCATTTTTCAATGAAGTGCTGTGGAGAAAAGCTCTGTTACTATATAATTTTCCTAACAATACATATACATTGTTGAATAATCAAGGCAATATGGCTGAGCAAGCCCAGTTAAATGATATATAAAGCAACTGAAGGGATACTGAAAAAAACAGGTGATATGGTAAGCAGCTATTAAGATAAACTACCTCTGGAAGTATAGCACAAGTCAAGCTGGTACATCAAGTGTTATGAAGATGCATAAAACAATGAGGCATTCCATTCATAAACATAAGAACATATAGTATTAACAAGGTGTTCATCTGCATAAATGATAGGATCGACAAAAGGAAATGCATTCAGCTAAACAAACCTTTTCACATTATGTACATATGCACATACATACACACATGTACATGCATGTGCGCGCACACACACACACACACACACACACACACACACACACACACACACACACACACACACACACACACACACAAACACACACACACATGCAGATATTCACATGCATAAATGGGCAAATGCACATACTGCACATATGTATTTGTACACACACACACACACACACACACACACACACACACACACACACACACACACACACACACAGTCACTAAAGTTACATATGTATCTACTCACAAACACTCATACACACTCACACCGACACTCACATACACCATCACACCATAAACATGTTTGCAGTCATCCACAAAGGATGGTCACTGAGACTGTTGTATTGTAATATGTGACTGGTTTCATGTGGCCTGTGTGTTGTATTGAATGGAATTGTGCTGATAGGGCCCATAAAATAGCAGTAGTTTGTCCTTTAATGATATTCATTACACAATAAAAAAACAGAAGGACATGCATATAAACATAAAGTACTGGTCTAGGTAAATCACATAAACTAGTTTTGTTAGTTTCCCAACTGTTTGCTCATTCCTGCATTCCAGTGCTATGAGAAGTGATGCACATTACATATAGCCAGTATTTGCAGGAAACATAGTGTTGCTTTCTAATGGCTGTAATTTATCATAAATAAACAAGTAGGATCAGCATACATTAGTACTCCCTTCACACACAACTTGTTTGTTCCATCAGTGTAGCATTACCTTTCATATTTTCCATGTAGTACAAAAATATGATGACCAGTGGGTTTGTTTTAATCCTGGGGTTCATTTCATCTGTTTTTACTTACATACTGTGTGACTGAGAACACATTTAAACTGGCAGTGATATCACAGCACCCTCTATATGGTACAAGAACACTCATCACATATTGACTTGAAGGGTACATGCTGCCACTGCACTTATAATCTAGGAAATTTTTGTTCAGTCATACTGACTGTCATTATAACCAGTATGCAGATTTCTTTCTGAATCTTGTTTCTGTCTGCTCTGCAAATGGTCACAAACTTCATTTCACCTGACTCACAGGGCAGTATTCACAGTCCATGACTTCTCATTTTCATAGCGGTGATCCACAAAGAGTGGCACTATGTAGCTATGCAAATCCTGGACTGTGAGCATGTATGCAAAGATGTGAAAGAGTTGCAGTGAACATGCCCCCCATCACACAAGTGTAACATGCTTTACGCATAAGTGATAGGGGACATCTACTATGCTGTTAAGGGGCATTACACCTATACATATGAGTTCAACTCATAGATATGAATCTATAATGAGCTCATTTGCATTCAAAGTCTGTAAATATTAAATAAGTTATGTCAGTAAGCAGCAGTTTTCAGGGGATAATACAGAGATGCAAGGGGAGATTAGGTGTGCTTCTGCATACCTGGACTTTTTACTGAAGGGGTCATTTCAGGAAATATTTCATTTTGGTGCTTGTGCATCCTTGGACATATTAATGAAGGGGCTACTTGGGTGAATGTTTCATATTAGTGCTTGTGCATACTGGACATATTACTGAAGGGGTTGCCCAGAATAATGTTTCATTTTAGGGTTGTGCACACTGGACATATTACTGAAGGGTTTCCTTGTGAAAATGTTTCATTTTAATCATTGTGCATACTTGGACATATTAATGAGGACTTCATTTGGGTGAATGTTTCATTTTAGTGCTTGTACATACCTGGACATGTTAATGAAGGGGTCAGTTGGGTGACTGTTTCATCTTAGTGCTTGTGCATACTGGGCTTATTACTGAAGGGGTTGCTTGGAAAAATGTTTCATTTTAGGGCCTGTGCATACCTGGACATATTACTGAAGGGGTTCCTTGGGGAAATGTTTCATGTTAGTGCTTGTGCATACCTGGACAAATTAATGAAGGGGTCACATGGGTGAATGTTCCATTTTAGTGTTTGTGCATACTGGACTTATTACTGAAGGGGTTGCTCAGGGGAATGTTTAAATTTATTGCTTGTGCATACCTGGACATTTTACTTAAGGGGTTGCCTGGAATAATGTTTCATTTTAGGGTTTGTGCATACAGGACATATTAATGAGGGGGTCAGTTGGGTGACTGTTTCATCTTAGTGCTTGTGCATACAGGACATATTACTGAAGGGGTTGCTCAGGGAAATGTTTAATTTTAGTGCTTGTGCATACCCAGGCATATTACTGAAAAGCCTCTTGGGGAAAATGTTTAATTTCAGTGCTTGTGGAGACCTGGATATATTAATGAAAGGGTTGCTTAAGTTAATGTTTCATTTTGGTGCTTATACATATCTGGACATGGTACTGAAGGAGTTGCTTGGGTGAATGTTTCATTTTGGTGCTTGTGCATATTAGGGCATGTTATGGAAGGGGTCCCTTGGGTCAATGTTTCATTTTGGTGCTTGTGCATAGCAAGAAATGTAATTGAAGGGGTCACTTGGGAAAATATTTTGTTTTGTGTGTTAGGGAAGTGCTTGTGCATACATGGTCAGACTGCTGAAGTGACTGCTGAGCAAAATAATTTACTGTGTTATTTTACTTGCTTGTGCATACTTAATACAAACTAATGAATGGTTTTCTAGGGAAATAATTCATTTTGTCTTAGGGAAGTGCTTGTGCATATTTATACAAACTACTGAAGGGAATGTCTGGGGCAAGTAAGCTGACTGCATCTCCAGTATCAAAGGCGAAGCATCAAATTTAACATGGGTTGTGAGTACTGTATAAATGTCAGTCTATGAATTACAAAATCACCTTATTAGCAAACTGTGCTTTACAACAATTCTCCTTTGCATCTCATTATTTTTTAGGCCTTTTGCATTAGTGTAAACGGCCTCTATGAATCTCACCTTTATTCATTCGTAAGCATTAGGGATATTCCTATCACATTTGTGCAAGGGATTATGAATACTAGTCATAGTGTAGCTGTTGGCACTGAATTTTGTCAATTATACTTCTTGTTGAGGAGATATATATTTATGAAGCTGACATGACAACAATGAAAAAGCAGAATGCAGACAAATTATAAGACCTGTCATGTCTGTGCTATTTTAATTTATTATGATAATTCAGCTTCAACAGTGCTAACGTTCTCAAAAGGATTAGGAAACAGTTTAGGATATTCAGAATATGGATGAAAATATTATTCCATGCTGAAGAGAGATAAACAAATGCTATATCAATTTGCAAAATGACACATCTATCTAGCATTTATTCAATGGTCACATAACTACCTAAATTTTAAAATCAGAGAAAAGTATTATAAGTGCATGTCACTCAGGGGACACATATAGGCCAATGCAACCACTTCTCAAAAGATCTTTGTTTTCAAAATAAAATATGATGGACGATTCTTATGTATTCACTTGGAAGATATTCATACCCCAAATGTAAAGATATTACATGCATAAAATGGAAGATCACTTTTCATATCTTATTTAGGATATCAAAAACTGCTTCAGTCATATAGTACAGTTAAAAGTTCTTATGCCAAAATCATGTTGCCAGAAGTTTCAGTTTGCATAATTTATGAGCCTCATTTTCCCAAAGTTAATAAAAAAAGGCTTATATCTTTTATGGTTAAACATGTATTTATGCCATTTATTACAATTTATGTGCTGGTTTACTTTACTAAAATATTAGGGTATACATTCAGCTTCTGCTTATGACATAAACCTGCAAAAGTAATATTTCATATTGGGGTGGCTTTTGAAAATCAATGTACATTAGAATGACCAATAAACTGTGTAGCCAAAGTAAATAAAAAAAGCACAAAATACAGAATTTCTGAAATGAGATGTTCAGCTAAATGTGAATAATATGTTTGTAAAAGTAATATGAATTTTCTATAGCTGTGTTATCCCACACTATGAAATAAATAAGATTTAAGATCACATCTTTCATTATATGAGCTGACTCTTTTATACCAAAGTAAACTTGCAGAAATCTCAGTTTGTTCAACTGTTTTTGATAACTTAGACTAATATAAATTTAGTTTGCATAAATAACCTCGATCACGGATGGTGCAGTGGTGCACCGGTAGTGTTGCCTCAAGGGAATAGGTTTTCCTTTTCAATTATCGGCTGGAGTGCCTTCTGTGCAGAGTCTGAATGCCCTCCCTGTGCTCGTGTGGGTTTTCTCTGGGTATTCCAGTTTCCTCCCACATTAAAAAAACGTGTCTGGAGCATTTCTCCATGGGACTCTGCTGAAAATTGGCTTTGTTCCAAGTTGGACTTTTCCAGTAAATAATAAATAAATTATTATTGTCAGTTCCTTTATTTCATTATCACAGAACACCAAACAATTTGGCATCTAAACTCTCTTTGAAATGAGAAGTATAAAATAAAACCTGAATATAGCTCTTTAATTCTAGTGTTTGTCTGTTTCAGTGTATATTAAAACTATTTTGCCATTTTGAGTGATCTGACAAAATAAATTATGTAATGCAAAATGTGCTATATAATCCAGCTGATGTGATTTTCTGAGACATTTCATTCAACAGTTGTGTTTGAATCATTTCCACAGAATTTGTGATAACTTGGCGAGTTAGAAAATAATGATTCTTCTGTGCATAGTTTATTGATTTGGAGTGCAGTGTAAAGAAATTACAATGAAGAAATACACACGAAATGTAGAAAAATGACAGGAGAAGAAAAGCCAGTTATATATTTCATCTGCCTCTGAACTGCCTATGAAGCAGAATTTAAGAGTTTTTTTTTTATACAGAGAAAAAAAAAACTCTAAATGTCATAAGACTAGCTCTATTAACAGAATATTTGAAACAAAGGCTGAAACTGCAAATCTCTTTTCTTGTGTCAAATTTCAAAATCATAAACTGAAATATATTACTACAGGAGTGTTGTTTAACTGTTGCAATTGTTTGCTGAACTGGGTCCCATACGACTGGAAGAAAAACGTGGGTGCAGATTCAATAAAGCCTACATGGTCCACTAAAACAGTGTGCCCACCACACATGATAGCACACCATCTTGTATACAGTAAGCAGCTCTAAATGGTGTGTAGAGCCACTCAAACATGATAAACATCAAAGCATGCTAATTACAGCATAAGCAGTTGAATTATATGCCAATCAACCTTCCAAGATGAAGGAGCTATTCAACAAGCTATAAAGCAACTGTGTAGACTCAGTGCTGGCTTTCCCTGCAAATTCCAAAACCTATTCGAATACAGCCATGGAAACTAGTCTACACAGAAGGAATGTTAGGGGCTGCTGTTGCTCTTATTCATGTGTATGTGCAGCAGACCCAAGTCTATGGTGCTTCTGATAATAGACCACAGCCAGGAAGGAAAAGGATGTTTAGACCCAATTTAACTTTTCACAGTCTGCATGAGGTGAAAATTGTAGCGCACTATATGGTGGATAGAGACAGACTTCATGACCTCTGTCGTTCTCAACTAAGAGCTAAGGCAAACTGGGGAAACCAATCCCAGTGGAGACTAAGGTATGTGAAGCACTTAGAATTTTAGCTACAGGAACCTTCCAGAGATAACAGGGGCATGATGGAGAGTGTCACAGGTATCAGCATCCAGGATCCTCTATCAGTTCCTGAATGCTATGCTACAACATGCCACTGAATACATATATTTTCCCTGTACACCTGAGGCCAGAACTAGGCAGGAGTTCTATCCTGTGGCACACTACCCTGAAGTCCTGGTACAATAGACTGTACACATATAGAAATCAAAGTGCCACCTGAGGAACAGGGAAGTTTGTACATAGATAGAAATGGCTATCATACCATTAACAGCCAGGTCATGCGTAATGCTAAGGGAGCCATCCTGAATACGTGTGCTGGCAACCCAGACAGTTACCATGACTCACATATCTGTCACAATTGTCAACTGTATGAGATGTTAACTAGAGGCAGCTATCCCACAGGGTCATTTACTGGGGGATGCAAGTTATGCACTGAAAACCTGGCTGATGATGCCCATCAGAAATCACACACACCAAATGAATAATGCTATAATGCACAACGTCATAGAGTATATGTTTGAGCTGCTGAAGTCACCGTTCCAGTGCCTAGATACATCTGGGGGACCCCTGCAGTACAATCCCCATACATGTACTGAAATATTCATCATCTGCGCCATGCTTCTTAGCATTATCCTGAGAAAACAGATTTAGCAGGAACAGCAAGGGGAAGGGCCACACATCCCACCACCACTGGCAAAGTTACCACAGCCACATGAAGGTGAGTAGTCAGAGGGGGAACCAGCAGCTGCTGTGGGCGTAGGCAAATGTAGGCATGTACACTATGCCTTTGCACTGGCAAAGAGGTAATGGATAGCATACATGCTCACCACCTAAGGGGCTAAAACCTTCATCTCATGTACATACCTACAGTAACATTGATGCCAGGCTCACTACTTTTACTTACTCATGTAAAGACTGTGTACTGCTAGCATCAGACAGAGTCAGCACTGAACTAAACTCTTCCAGCTGCCTGATTTCTAAGGTAAGTGTTGAACCTGGAACAGAAATATAAATGTCTAAGAATACAAAGGAATGGCATACCCTTGCATACTGTTACTTGCTAATATAAGTAAGTAGAAGGTGGGTGGGTTTTACAGCAATGACAGCAAGATGTGACAGCAGTGACTTAAGTGAATAAATGTGTCCTCTATCAAATGATAAGCCTCATGTATCAGTCACATTCATACACCTAAAATGTACAGATTTTCCCTGACTGTCCACAGTTTGGCCTCATCATTTTGTACTGGCAAACCATTACAGAGTAAAGTTAGAAAATAATGGCACACATTTCAGTTTCAGACTTCATATCCCACAGGGGAAAAAAAACATAAAAATAGTAATGCAAAACCTGTTATTCTGTCAACTAAGGTTGTAAGACCACAATTTTTAAAAACTCTCCCCATTGTTGGGCCTTTGTCATACTTTTATTGATGGCCTGATCCAGTCTTGTTGGTCTAAGGTGTTGGAAAGGATGCACACATTACAAAAACCTGTAAGAAAGCAGGACGATTTGCAAAACAGCATCACAAACACAGATATTCAAAGCACTATGTCAGCTATACACCCTGAGTATCAGACAAATGACTTAAGTATCCCTGAATCCAAAAGATAGAAAACAAGGATATGGAACAGTTATTATCACTTGCACAGGGTGTTGTGTGTGTGGACGTCTGTGTGTGGTGGTGGGGCAGGAGGCCTAGACTGACACAAAAGGTGGTGAGTCCATGTGAGTAAGAAAGATAAACAAGCAGACATTTGAATAAAGTATCAAATGGCCACTGAGGCAGAATGATCTGTAAACCTCATGACTGACCAATGTAGCTGTTTTGTGTGTGTGTCTGTATGGACACTCCAAGTGAAATTGGTGTGTGAGTGTCTGCAAGAATACAGCAAAGCTCTGTGTTAGCTCTGCATCCTGGTATGTCAACAGGTGGGAGCCATGCATGGTAGAGGTGTCAGTTCATTGTTGTCATCCCTGACCGTGAGAACTGACTCTGCCAGGAGTTGCACTGGCATGTCCATGCTCATGGTAATTTGCACTGCTGCTACCTGAACGTGACTGGTGTCTGCTGGATGAGCTCTCCTCATGAGTACATCCAGTACCACAACTCCATGGCCTGCCATGTCTGGGATTGTATACCTCAACTACTAATGGAGCAGTGGAGAGTGATCAGGTGCAACCACATTGCCTAACATCAGATGATGTGGCTGACATACATCCACATGGATTCTGTCCACTCCCAGCAAATGTTTCATTACAGACACTGCCCGTTCTAATGTGCCATTAATCTGATCCATTGAATCAGCAATGTGATGGGGCAGTCATGTATGTCAGCTTGTGCCAGATCTATAACCCTAAGTATTTCCTAGGAGGCATTATTGGAAAATGCCTACATCTCCATGATGGCCCTAAACATACGTTGAGTGGAAGGAAAGACACATCAGTCAGGATCAGGTGGAGGATGGACAGCAGGTATCCTTCGAGCACCCCTGATAATCTTTCTGCATGGCACCTTACCCACACTTTGGCTACTGTCAGAGTCAACAGGCAGTGAAGTCACAGTAACCACACTACTCTAATCAAGTGTCTCACACCCCTCCTGTCCAATATATGAGGGCTCACTGAGTTTGTGTGGCCCTACTGGCTGTGTAGGATGGAATTACAGGGGATGACTGAATGTCAACCTCAGTGTCAGATTCAACCTCTACACCACCTGACTGTGCTTGTAGTTGGCCACCATCATCATCAGAGTCTGCCGATACTCTAACATCAGGTGGCTAAGAGTCCTACACTTCCACTGTCAGGATCACCTGTAATAATAAGCAGCAAACACGGTAAGGAAATCAGTAACTACACTACTACAGTTTAATATATGTTAAAAAACTAACACTGGTATCACTATCACAGATGGTACAGCAATACACACACAGTCCTGACATCCACCTCATATATACGGATAAATGCATATTTCTGTCAAATGCTCATCAGTACTGAAATAAAAATGTTTGGCTTACCATATGCAGATGACGCCACACTTGCTAGGGAGGATGGTCCGAGAAGAACTTAAGCAAAATTTAAGGACACAATCATCACAATAACAATAGGGGGAAAAATTCTTAGACTTTGTATGTACGTTAACAATACATTTAACTGAAACTTTGGTGAGACTTCTACCCCAAGTCCATATGTAATGAACTAGAATGTGTTAACTATATCAATCTATAAATAGCCCCCCCAAAAAATAAATCCTTGCTTTCAGCATTTTATTTTACAAGAAATTGTTAAAAATTGACATGCATAAGCCTACCTGGAAACACTTCCTGAGACATACTTGTCCTCCCTGAAACAGCAGCACCAACATCAATCACATGCTGTTGAGCACTTTGCACTGAGCTATCTGGATCCCTGACAGTGGACAGGAACTCTTCATTTGGAGTCAGTGGTGGTTCTGTAGCAGCTCAACCAGTAGCCAACTGTCCACAGGCCACTGCAGCTGCTCTCCTCTATGCCGATGAAATCTTGTCACTGGCTACAATGCACCTGATCATATGTCCTGCTGCACCCCCAAAAAGCATTGACGTCATTCAATATCTTGTTCCAAATTTGCATTCTTCCAGACATATCCCCATGTCTTCTCATAAGCAGAAAGGAGCCATGTTGATGAAAGGCTTACACAATCATGTTGTTCTCTAAGTCATTGAAGGGGGGTTTGCAGGGATTGGGACGCTCAGGTGCCATAGTTCTAAGTGACATAAAACACAAAAGAAAGATACTACACATAAATATCACATAAATAGAAGTTCTGCTTTGACATAACACATATTATTAGTTTTTTGATATTACCCACTGGAGAAACAAAAAAACTTCAATTATTGAAATATAAAAAAGGGTTATGTCATTGAAACTTGTCACAGTCACACACAAACCAAGGTTTGATCCAAAACAAGGACTAGCAATAGCAAAGCAAACCTCTATACAGACATTTTTTGATTGAGGCAACACTGAAATGGAACTTCGCTTCCCCACTCCTAAAACAACAGGTAAGTGAAATTTTGTGCCAAACAAGGAATAGCACATCTGCCAATTGTTATAAGTACTTTCAAACAAACAGCCCCAAAAACATGTGTACACATTTACCACAGAACATTCATCTTTATATAGTTGCCAGACACCTCTACCTGTGCCCAGCACTCCCCTAGAGGTGTCTATGGGCCATCCAAGAAGGCTAAAACCCCTCAGTCATTGGCAATATAGGACATTTACATTTCACTGAAATAACGTAGAAGAGTGTAAAGAGAAACAGTTGTAACAGTAACACTTATGATGAAAGTTAATAAGGCTGTGTATCTGAAAAAGAAAATGCCCTGACAAAAAAACCTATGCAATCAGTATACATCTAAGAAGTGCATACAGATCAAAGTTGCATTTCCTAATGCATATATTTTTTTCCTATTTCCATTTGAGCAAATTCAGTATATAATTGAAAAATCAAAAAATACTTTCTCAAGCTCAGTAATCTTCTGTGCAGATAATTCAGAAGTATTAGCACTCTTCTTCTGTGTTATCCACATACACAGCTCTCCTCACATTCAGGTTCTCTAGCTGCAGAGTTACCTTTTTATAGTGTAGATTCAGGCCTGTGAGCATGATGAAAATACAAATAAGCTGTAAACATGTTAGAATTGCTGAATTCCTAATTTGTAACAAGTGTCAACATAGTGCAGACACTCCCTCAGTGTTTGTTGCTAATGGATTGCAACTGTAAATGATTACTGATAGGGGGAAGGAAAACACAACAGCAATTCATACTCCCTTACCTCCATTGGGTGTATCAGCCAGGTCATACTTACAAAGTCTAGAAGTAACTGTACCAAGGGTTTAAATGTAGGTAAGCAGCACACATTTCTCAGTTTCTCTTCAGTAATATCCAAGCTGCCCTCCCTTTGTTGAAAACTGTATATTACTGCCATTTAATATTCTCATACATTTTAAGGGCAATGATACAAAATGCCTTATAGACTACATGTCTCATATTACTGCTCAGATAAGTGAAGAATGAACACCATACAAAGATAAGACAGAGCTGCACTGCTGTAAACAATAGTCATAAGTGGTTGTGTTGATCACTAATTTAACTGCATCTGAAATTATCACATGTGTAAGTAGCTCAGAAGTGTACAAGTGGCATATGTCTTGCTAATACTATGGATTGTTTGGACCTTTCTTGTATCCACAGATTTTAATTTCTGCTGCAAAGCTGTTTCTGTGTCAAAGAGGGATAGACACTCTTACTGTGTTTTGCAGGTTCGTTGGTGTGAGAGTTCAAATCCAAAGTTATGTAAAGGTCTTTCATGTGTACAAACATTTATTTTATAATTTAGTTTTTTTATATATGTTTTATTTGTTTTTTTAATACCACTATTTGCATGGCACACAGCTTAGTCCACACATGGGAAATGGATAAATACAATAAATGTCATGTAATGTATTTCTATGATAAACAATACATAAACTACATCTGTGAATTATGTGTGTGTGTGTAGCACATCTGCTAAACACAGTGAACTACATAATATTTACTATCTGTAGATCACGGTTCAAGTTCCACATTTGTCTTTTAAGGATGAAACCTAATAAACACTGCTCACAAAGATAAAACAAGGTGAGCTTTGCTTGTCATGTCTGTACATCGCTTAACTTCATGCAAATGTGGGCTAATGGCTGACACAGGAAGCAGACAGGACAACTGCAGACATTGTGAATTTTAAAAAGGATACATTGTTGCATCTTTTGCTTTCCATCATGCAAACACGCTAACCATCATTGTAGACCACCAGCAAACACAAAGAAAACAGTAGACAATTTCAAAACAGATACGTTGTATCCTCTGTGGTTTGCCACTATGCAATCACATTATGTGGCATTGTGTGGCAGTTAACACACATAGTTAATAATGAATATGAAAATATACAGCTGCTTCTTAGCTGTTACTGTGGCAGCAGTTATAAGTATAGGGCTGCAATGGAGGTGAGTCTGGATTCTAGTCTAGCACACTCCTAATTTTATTAATGATTGTCCACTCAATTAAAAAAAAATACAAAAATTCAAACATAATCATAAATAAAAATAACTATGTATGGCAGTGGAGCTCATATGAATTATATGTGTGAACTTGTCAGGTCACACACATACTTGGTTAACTCTTCAGTCTATCATATGTGTGTTTGTGTGTGTGTGTGTGTGTGTGTGTGTGTGTGTGTGTGTGTGTGTGTGTGTGTGTGTATATATATATATATATATATATATATATATATATACATATATATATATATATATATATATATATATTATATATACATATATATATATATATATATATATATATATATATATATATATATATATATAAGCATGTTCAGCAAGCATTTCTTCTGTGGCAAGGATAAGAAGTCACATATGTTGAAGACTATGTTTTGTCTCTAATGCATAGGTTTGAATCCCACGTTGTACAAATTAATTTTATCAGTGTGTAAAACCACACCAAAAATATGTCAGGTCATATAATTTATTCCCCCAACATATTTCTGCAAGTTAATTCAAATAACAGGCACAGCAGCATCCAAACCACAACCTAATGCCAGTTGTCATGTTACCCTTCTTAGTTCATAAACTACTTTCCTCTCTGTTTGGCATTGTTGATCTCTGCTTAACATCACACAAACTCGATTGGCATGGTTGTTTTGGTTTGTGCACTAGTAGTAAATATGATAACATGCATTGATGGGAAATCATTATTAACTATTGCTGTTTTTTTCCTGGTTGGACATGTCTGGTGGTAGAAGGGAAGGTGCCTGATTTATGGCATAGAGGTGGGCTGCTGAGGAGTCCAGAATATTCATTGGACTCCTTACAAATCACCACAGCTGAAGGCTGTTGCAAGGGGACTATACTTTCTCGGCCAAGAAGAGATACTCTGCAAGTAAGACCCAGACTCAAGGCAGGAAGCAGTTCAAGTAAACAAAAGATTGCCAGCACAAAATTCAGTGTAGAGCATCAATAAGCATCCAAAAAGCTGATAAGTAAAGTATATAAACTTTTAATAAAAATGTATATACCTTACTTATCAGCTTTTTGGATGCTTTTTGATGCTCTACGCTGAATTTGGTGCTAACTATACTTTCTCCCAGTACAAGTCTGAGGAATGGGATAGTCTGTCCAAGGCTGTCTTCAGTGCAACTGGCATTCCACGTACTAGAGAACAATGTAGGCATCTCTAGAATGATCTCAAAAAGATAAACTCAACCAGTGACTGGATGTGTTTAGGACTGCTGACATCCCACAGTTGTGTAAGTATACATGAAAAAGAGAATTAAACTTTGATCGGCAGCTGCGTATATGCAAAACTGGTATGCTTAATGCTCTTCTCTTGTTCTCATCTTTTTATTCCACAGCCAACCAGGAGGTCATGGTGGATAGGAAGGCACAAGATGAGAGTCTAGAGAGACTGAGGGAAACAAGGAGTATGTATGCACTACAACATAACTATTATTTTAGCTAAAGTATTGCTCTTCTATGCAGTAGTAGCAAATTAACCATACATATCCTAACTGTAAAATCAAGCATGCATGCTTCAGTCTGTAGCACAAGCCAACTGTAGGAGTCAAGTCTAATACTGTAGTCAGGCATTGTGGGCTCAAATACCACAAGTAAAAAATATATAGTAAATCCTTTAAAAATATTACATAATTTAATATCAACATAAGTGGCATAAATGCCCAGCTGTTAACTTAATCTGTATAATTTGAACAACCATATGTGCAGTATATGCACATTGCAAGGATTACTTTGAGCAATCATCACATAGAGTTTGCAGATGTTAAGAAGTATATTTAAATGTAAAAGTAGAGATAAATGCTTTATTATTGTGATAATGCATTATATGTCACAAATAATGGTACTAATTATCTTTTTTTTCTCTTACCCCAATCCTTATCCCTCTTTTTTATTTTTCTGTTTGTAGTCAAAATGTTTCCATGTCATCCTTCTCTGTCAAATTGCAAAATGCTTTACAGAACAAGGAGGTATGCAGCCCCTGTGGTTCAGCATGCCCCTGCTCCACCTGCTGCTGCACCAATACCCAGCACATCTGGGACCCAACCTGGCAGTATTGCCTCCGCTGCCCCTGCACTACCTGTGCCCTCCACATCTGGTAGCACTACCCCAGCAGCTGGTGTAGTGGTAGCTTCTGGGAGTAGTAGCGGTGGTGGGGATTTTATCACCTGCAAAAAAATGCCAGGCTTGGTGCATAGGGTCTTGCTCAGCACCATTGATGCACCTATGCCGGATGGAGAGGATGCTCTCTTTTATGGTTTGTAGGAGAAGATATCAAGCAATACAACAGCCAGTGGAGTAAGGGGACAGTGATGACAGTCTTGTGGGTGAGGACTAGATTCTCTGTGTCCCCATGTTTGATGGGCATGGACATCCCTTGCACTCACCCTAACCCCAATCATGGAGTCCCAGAACATGTCTTGTCCCTCACTGACCCTGTGTCTTGTCTTGTTTGCTCTGTTTGTTTGCATCTACTTCCTCACCTACCCAACTTACCTGACCCAGAAATACTGCATCCCTTATCCAATATTCCTCTCTTACTGAAATAAGTAAATAAATAGGCACCTATACCACAAAACAAATATTGTCCAATACTTTGCTCTCCACTTTGTACGTGTCTTCTTAACACACCCGATTTGGTCAAATTGGTTATACAACATGATTGCATTGCTGTCACCCCTCTTTATTGATTTGACAATCCAAATTCAGCTAATATTCTGTATATATGTTCATTATACACTGCTGAAGTGGATAGCTATGGTTCTTTTCTAACTCTATCCTGCACATTCCTATATTGCTTTACGCTTGCTCTTCCCCTTGCTTGCCCTCATTTCACCACTTTCCTATCTACCCTGATTTTAACATCTTTAATCTGATCAAAAAATAGAATCACACATCAACCACATAAGTGAAAAAACTCAAAGAAGCCCTTCATTTTTTGTTCTCTGTGTTTGGTGGAGTTTGGCATTGTGCACCAATGCTGAGTGAAAGTGAGTGGCTCTTCAATGGTGCAGTTATCTTCGTGAAATGCAGCTTAAACACAATGCGCTAAGGTAACACACAGAAAACGTGCAATAAAGAATTATTTCAGTGCATTATAAATACATATTTAAAACTATTAGATACACTTAGATTCAAACAACGTATCATTTGAGCTCAATAAAGAAATCTGTTAGTGCATTACACCTGCTGCAACAGAGTCAGCTAGGCAGCCCATCTATTTCTTACACTCAGTATTATCCACAGTGTTGACTGATGCACCTCTTCCCTTAAAGTGATTGCACAGAGATAAGCAAACCAATAGAACTCTCATAATTTTATCAATGAAGCAGAGGCTTGCATTTGCATATTGCTTAACTATGTGCAAATTGGGAAACCTGTATAAATGTGTATCTTGCATGTGCAAACACTTTGTCATTGATTAAGCAAACCAGCTGCTTGTGGTGCACTATGGAAAGTGCATGTATTACTTATGTTTACTGCCCATTTAGTCTTCATCCCATGAAAGTACATGTAAACACACAAAGGAAGGCACTTTTTAAGGAAAGAACACATATTTAAACTGCAACAATATGTTACCTGCACCCATGCACTTGAAACTTGGTCTATCAGTACTTATTCCCAAATAAGTCAACTACACTGAAGAAATAAAAAATGCTTTCTTATATGTTATGTACATCTTTATACTGACAATAAACATTCAGATTTTCCAATCCTAATAGTAATGTGGACAGCTGTCTGCATATAGTTTGCGAAGCTATCCTTTTAAGGTATACCTGCACATTGGAAACACAACAACAAATGCTACACTTTGCACACTCATCAACCTGTTAACATGCAGTTCTTTAGTATCTTGACAGTTATACATGGCTAGTCACCCATTTCAGACAGGCCTCCCAACATCTTCTCTCAAACATCCAATGCTGATGTCATCAATTATAAATTGTCTTTCATTGTAAAAGTCAGACTTCTACCATGACACTTGCTTTAAGTACTGCAGTTTCTAGCAGGTGCACCTAGTTAGGTAGCGGTTCTAATCTCACTGCAGTCAACTGGTGTGCATGTGTCTGTCTAGTCACTGTATCCTTCAGTCATCAGTACAATCCCACTGAATACCAATGCTTTGAAAGTAGTACTTGCCTACACATCCATTTAATACAGGCAGTTCACAACATCTACTCTCAAACATATAATGGTGATGTCATCCATTATGAATTGTCCTGCAGTACTTAAGTCAGACTTGTCCCATGGTGCTTTTAAGTACTGTGCTGTGTAAATAGGTATGTAGGGCATATCTTCTCACTGTGGGTAGTTGGTGTGTATGTGTATGCACTTGTTTGACATTCAAGAGAGCATTATATTCCAGCATGTCAGGCAGTGCTATTACAATATTCTTCTCACCAGACACTGCTGATGCATCAGTTATAAGGTGCTGTCAGACACTGTAAGAGCCAGACTTGTGCTGTGATGCTTGTGTTAAGTACTGTGCTGTGTAAATATTTAGGTAGGGGTTCCCATTTCACTCTGGTCAAATGGTATATCAGTGTGTGTGTTCACTTGGTTGATATTCGGGAGAAAATTTTACACCACCATGTCAGACAGTGCTATTATAATCCTCATCTCACCAGATACAGCTGATGTCATCAGCTATAAGGTGCTATTGGATACTATAAAAGTCAGACTTGTGCTGTGGCACTTGTGTTAAATAATGAGTTTTCTAGTAAGTGTTCTTGGTTAGGAAGGGGTTCTGTTCTCATTGCCATCAATGTATATGTGTGTTTCTTTAGTCAGTTTCCATTCCAGAGACCATTTTACACCAGCATGTCAGATACTGCTATTATCATCTTTTTCTCACCGGACACTGCTGATGTCATCAGCTATAAAGTTTTATTGGCCACTGTAAGGGCTAGAATTTTGCTGTGGTGCTTGTGTTAAATACTGTACTTTGCAACTAGTTAAGAAAGGGTTCTATTTTCACTGCTGTCAACACTCACTATGTTGACAATTTTAGAATGATATTTGAATCCACAGCTTTGTCTAACCCTTTTACGGACATCTCGTTGTCTCATATAGTGATGATGTCATCCTGTATAACATGCACTCTGACAGTATTTAAGACAAATGTGCTTTGTCAGTAACATCAACTACTGTGTTTGCAAACTACTTTACCTACACATATAAGGGTTCTAATCTGACAGCAGATGACTTGGATGTTTGTACATATACCTATCACTTTTGAAACAATTTTACACAGGGATTTGACTTCACATCCATGTTCTATACTCCCCCCAACATGTTCTCATCAGCATGAAATAATGCTATCATACTCCATAAAGTGAACGTGACAGTATTACTGTCAGACATATGTGGGGTTGCTGTTGTGACAGTGCATGGCATTCATATTCTATACCTATGCAGGTGTAATTTTCAAATTAGGCCCAATCAACTGCTGTGTGTCTGTGGCTGGTGATATGTCATGGACTTTGTATGATCTTTGGAATTATTCTTCATTACACTACCACTTGGAAAACTTTTCATGTAACCCCATTCATCAACCATCCTCCTTTTTCCACTGGCCACATGAAAGCCTTTCTGCAGAGGAGTGGAGGATGTCCTCATGTCATATATTCATACACACATCATGAAGCAGAGTCCTTGCATGAGCCCCTGCAAGCCATTTCAAGACCACTGCATGTCTGATTGCTAATTCTGTCATGGTGTGGTGCACATGTCCCATATGGACAGTGGCAGGATGCAATGTGATCAAACAAGTATACACATATGCACAATAGACTTAATGTCTTCCATAATATAAATATAGGGATTTTTAAAGGGTACAGTAATGACTAGGATTTCATGTGTTGTTGGCCATTATCCTAATAATGTCCTATGACCCTATATATGGTTGATATCAACACTGCTGTCATTGACATGTGCTATATTGAGGTGTGGTTGCACAGTATGGCTATAAAAAGGACTTACAATCTGTGATGATAGCTAATGAATTTATGGCCATTGATGCCACTGCAGTACATGCTCCTTCTATAACAGCTGTAGTAATATGCCTCCTGAGAACTGTTGACATGGTATGATACACTGTTATGTATGCTGTTAGTGTATTAGGACATTTGTTTTGGTAGTGGAGCTTCAACCTTCTACAGAGTTCACATTCCACCATTACAGTGATACTTGCAGTATGGCACAGGTGTGCGTATGTCTACATACTATCATTACATGTTCTGTAACAAACACCAATATCAATTCATATTGGTTACATGGGCACATAAATCTTTTCTTATCCACATGGTTTTATGCTATGATATGCACAACCAATGTATTGCATGTTTTGATGCAATTGCAACCTTGGGGAATTAATTGTATGTACAGTTGTGTTGCTACACACAAAGATTATTGAGGTGGTCAGCAGTACCATTGTGTAACAATTAGCATTTATGTCAGGAAATGTTCTGCATGAGCCACAAACAACTGATCTCTAATGTGTCCTGATATTACATCAGGCCGCTCAAATACAGATTGCCCCTGAAATGCATATTTTGTGCAAGTGGTATAATTACATGATATTGGTACAACTGTGTGTGCAGCAACAGAGTGTGGAATGTGATGAATAACCAAGGCTGTATGTAGGTCTTGTATACATCAGTTATTCTAATACAAATGAAATGTTTAGTGGAATACACAACTAAGCACAGATCTGTGTGTGTATGTCAGTAGAAATACCCACTCAGAGGACATAGACAATCTGCTGGTTGACAGTTTTCTCACATGTCACCAACTTTTTGCCAGTGACCATCAGCCAAAGTATATATGCAAACATTACTCAGTTTTTATTGTCATGAGGGCAGCACATCTGTGCACTCTCTACTGCTAATAAAACAGAAATAATGGAGTGTGACAATATCACAGTTTGCCTATAGCATGACTTAAAACCTAATCTACCAGACACAGTTGGAATCGCATGTCAACACAGCCAACAACATGAGTTCATAGGTAGGTACTAGGCTATTGGCCCTAGGGCCTATGTAAGCCTAGCCAAAAAGGTACCCTGGCTTTCGTCACCCAAGAAAATTATTTTCTTTTGCCCCTGTCGAGCAGAACCACAGAGGTGATCCCGGGGTGAATTTCCTATTTTCCATCCAATCATCAAGATTTTTCTTGAAGAGTGCTAATGAGGAGTTTTGTTTGATATAGATAGGTAGTTTGTTCCAGAGTATGGGAAGTCTCTGGGACAGGAATCTATCCCTCCAGCATGACCTGTTTATTGTAGTGACAAAGTTTAGGTCCCTAGAGTGTGTAGCCTGGAGGGATTGGGATTTCTTTAAGTCGACCATGTCCGACAGCTCTGGGTTTGACATAGCTTTGTATGTTAGGCAGAGATTGCCTCTGAGTAGGTGATATGTGACGGAGTAAAACTGGCGTAATCTAAGGGTGAAGCCGAAAACCTCTGTGTATATTTAAATGAAATAGGTCACACAGACAAGAACACTAAAGTGCATACCCTATTGGGAACATTAGTTTTTACCACAAGAAATCCACTTCAGTTAAATGTGATATTGGTATTCTTTGTTTACATGCAATGGACTCACCCAACAGAACATGAGTAAATATCATGCTACCAACTATTTCCATAGCAAAATATTGAACTATGTCAGTTTAAAACAGATAACAGATTTTTAGCATATCAGTGTTTGCTTAGTTACCCAAATCACTTGGTAACATTGAACAATAGTCAGAAAATGAAGGCCCAAATAACATAACAGTCACATGTTCTGCATTTTGCACATGCCATAGAAATTGTCACATGTCCTACATGCAATATTCATCTCAAATTGTTCTATTACCTGCTCATGTGTATTTTCTTTGGCAATTCAAATATATTTGAATTTGTAAATGGTGTATACAATAAAACGGCACTTTTCAAACTAAAAGGATGGCATCTTCTCTTTCATCTAAATGTGTACATAGTATCAATAGCAACCATTGGGGGTCCAAATGGAGAGATGATAATTCAGCAAACAAAGGAGAGTAGTACTGCTGGAATTGAATTCACCCTCAAGTCTTGGTGAGTACCTTCACAAGGCAGACGCTGTTTTTCACAAAATCTCACCAAGATGACACTGATATATAGACTGTATTTTATGTAGCATATATCATGGTCAGAAGTAGGTTAACAAAATAAAAAAAAAGATATCAGTGTGCACAAGACCCTGATAAAAAAATGCCCAATTCTGGTAGGCACACTGATGTCAGGACTAGAAAAAATGACAATGTATAATCCTCAAGGCATGATAACATTCCTACAATGAGGCTAGACCAGACCCCGGGGGGGGGGTGGCATCCCTGTTGTAGAAGAAATTATGTATTGTTACTGTTATGCAAGAAGCTCTGAATTTCCAGACAGAAGATATACAAAATGATCAAGACAGAAATTAAATGACAGAAAAATACTTCCGCAAGTAAAACATTGTCATAAACTTCAAGTGCAAATTTGTGTCCATTAATACAACAGAGCCATGAAAAAACACTATATACACCAATAAACATTGGGCCATTTGGAAAAAGAAGCCAATGAGGATGTGAGAAAATATAAAGAACAAAATCTAAAGACTTTTGAAAGGCATAAAAAAGAAATATGGCTATGGGAAAGAAATATAGATCTGACATGGTGGAATATTTATGCAAAGGAGAAATCCAAATTAATCAACACAGAAAGGTAGCCCCAAAGATATTCAAAGAGAAATACAGGCAAAGGCATCCAAATATGGAAAATTTCACAAAAAAATAAGATCGCAAAGAGGAAACATAGAACAGTAAATTAGTAAAGTTAAAAAAATGGAAGCTGAATTTATGGAATACTTGTGAAGTGAAGGATTTAGTGTAGAAAGTCTGACACAGGTTATATCACAGCATGATGGAACAAAGTAAGGAGAAACAGGACGAGCAGGAGGCATCTGAAGAAGAAGAAACATTGACATCAGAAAGAAAAGGAGATTTAATATGGTGCAATATTTATCAAATGAGAAAGCCAAACAAATCAATAGAAAAAGATCAGCACCAAAGATGTTTGAAGGGAAATGCAGGTAAAGGAATCCAGACATGGAAAATTTTACAAGACAAAAAAAAAAAAAAAAAAAAAAAAAAAAAACAAAGAGGAAAATCAAAAAAGAGGATTAGTAATGGAGAAATTAAAGAAATATAAAGTGAGGTTATGGATTACCTGCAGAGTGAAGAATTTAGTGTAGAAAATTTAACTCAGTATCACAGCAGGCTAGAGCAATGGACACTGAAATTAAGGAGAAACTAGTAGAGTGGGAAGCATCTGAACAGTTGCCATATGAAGATACTTTGGAGCCTTCCACAGGAAATCAGTAAAACATTCAGTTGGAGTTGGACAGCAAGGGATGGAACAGGAAACGGTGGCAACTCTGACAGTTAATGTTGCGGGGTTATAGGCCAGTGAGTTCCCATATGAAAGGGCAATGGATGACACAGGATGAAACTGAAGAGAATATGGCACAGGAAGATGTTTTGGAACTTTCTATTGAATGCGCCGCAGGAAATAGAAAATAAAGAATGCACCCTCAGTTTAGAAGAAAATGATTTAAGAGAAAAATTGCTTAATTTCATAGAGAAGGGCAGACATATTAAGATCAATTAAAGAAACAGACTACAGAAAGTCAATCAAACTCAAAAAGTTAGAAGTTTGATAAAACAAACAAACAAACACAGTAATTAGGACTGTCCATAGAGTTTCATGCAATATAACAGAAGTAAATGGAATATGTTACTGTGCGACTAAATTAATAACAGATAAAGTCTTAACACAAAATCACAAGGTAATAAGAGAATGGGCAGGAGAAACTGAATGCCATCATGGAATTATTGAATACAGAAAACTATAAAACAATTAAAACAAGAAGTGCCACTGTTCGAAGAGTACAGAAGAGGAAACAGATGAACAAAAATATTCAGAAACATAGACGTGGTAAAAGTAACACACAGTATTATAACAGATGAGGACCTATTGTGCACTATCGCAAATAATAAACTAAAGATACAAGCACAGGCAGAACATGTAGAAGATACGCAGATAAATATAAAGGAAAAGTACAAAATAAGGTATTTACTAATGACCCAAAAAGGTTTATAGAGAACTGGGAAACATGGCAGAAGGAATTGAAACACCACCAAAAAAAAGAAGAAATAGATACATTTAGGAGAAATATATATGAAGATCCTGTGGAACATACCAAAGATGCTTAATGGATAGAAAAAGCAAAAGAAAGAATAAGAAGTTCAAATGTGCAGCATATGGAATTGGATGACGTAATGGCCAGAAAGATTGAAGCAAATTTAAGAAAAGTTCCTAAATGGAAAACTCCAGGTGCAGATGCAGTACCTAATGTCTGGCTAAAAGTATTACCATCTTAACATGAAGATTTAGCCATGAATAAGAACTATTTACATACACACCCAAATAGATGCCTACCTGGTTAACAACAGGAAAAACAATACTCCTACCTAAGAGAGAACCTGCAAGCTATCCTAGAAACTATATAACAATAACTTGCCTTCCAGTGACATATAAACTACACAATAGAATTGATGTCAACAGAGTTTATATTTATTTAGAAGAAAACTCAATTATGGCAATAGAGCAAAAGGATAATAAAAGGAAGTCATATGGAACAAAGGATCATTTGTTGTTAAATAAAGTCATAATGGAGAACTGTAAAAATGGGAAGACTCAAAGTATGGCATGGATAGACTATAAAAACAATTTGACAGTTTCTTACATTCATGGATAAAAGGGTATTTAAAAATGCATAAAATACACCCTACACTGACCAATTACATTACAGTGACCATAAAGCAGTGGCAAACCACTTTAAGTTAAGCCATGATAAAGGACAAATTATTATTCCAGGGATAAAAATTCAAAGGGGGATATTCCAGGGTAACTCTCTTGTCACCACTGCTCTTTTGTCCTGAAGTTGTCAACTTAACATATTAGGTCATGGCTACAATTTGGCTCCCAGAAAACAACAAAGTGTAAAGACTCATCTTCTTTTTGTAGATCATTTAAGACTGTATAGTTCATTAGACGAGGAACGGAAATCACAACTGCAAGTGGTCAAAACTTTTTCAAATAATATAAGAATGCCATTTGGTCTTGATAAATGTGCAAAAGCAACCTTTAAAGTAGAAATGTTGCAGCACCAAGAAAGCATTAGTTTGGGACAGGACTGTGATATAAAAGAATGTGAGCAAGAGGAAGTATATAAATATTTTGGAACTGATGAAGAATCAGAAATAAAATGTGAACAAATGCGAATAAAACTTAGGAATATTTTAGAAGACTTAAATTAATATTGAAAACATTGTTGATATCTAGGAATAATGTCCAAGCTGTAAACCAGTTTGCTCTTCCATTCCTAGCTTACAGTTTTGCATTGATTGACTGACCCCAAAAGGTGTTGGATAGGTTGGACAGGAAATTAAGAAAGATGCTTCATGCTCATCAAATGATTTATAAAAATCAGTGCATACCAAGATTATATACTCCCCGTTCTGAAGGTGGTATTGGCATCCTCGAAATTGATTACATGTATAGATCTGCAATAGTGGGACTGTATACATATCTGCTGACCTCACAAGACCCACATGTTGTGGAAGTTTTGAAACATGAGGAGAATAAGAATAAGATGACTTCTCTGCTTAGTTTTGCAAAAGCATATAGGCATCAAGTGGGAATGGAATTCAAACTAGAAGTAGATAAAAATCAGGCAGCAACTGAATGTGCCAAAAAAACAAAGGAAAGAATATAAGGTGAAGGATCAGATGAGAAGGCAAGAAATGTGAAAAATGCATAAATATGCAAGTATAGAAAACTCTTTGAAAAACCTCATATTGATCAGGAGCAAATGCAGGAATGGTTAAGAAGAGGTGATTTTAAACCAAAAATTAAAGGTTAATATTAGCTGCCCAAGACAGTGGACTACGTAGACATTGGTTTACAAATTCCATTGAACATGTGGGAGAAACAGACAAATGTAGGTTTTGTAAAACAGAATTGGAAACAGTCACACATCTTTTTGCTGGTTGTGATATACTAATGGCAGAATGGCTGTATACTGAAAGACTGCTGTACTGGGAATTGTGCAAACAATATATTATTGAAGTAACTTAAAACACTGGAAACATCAGCCACAAAGCATCATAAAAAATAATGAAGTTTATGCCACATGGGATCATCCATTACCGAAAGTTCAAAAAACAGATGTGAGAAAAACAGATATAGCAGTCCATGAAATAATGACAAAAGTAGCATCAGTCATTGAATTTGCTACACCCAGTGACTACAATGTCTTGCATAAAGAGAGACGCAAAATTATAAAATACCAAGATTTGCAGGCAGAAACCTAGGGCAATGTGAATGAAAGATACCCAGACAGTTCCAGAAGTAGCAGGAGCAATGGGTCTTATAAAAAAGAATTTGCAGTCATACTTAGATATGTTACTAATACATGAAACTCCATACAAATTGCAGAAGGAGTCCTAAGTAGGCACATTGCAGGTGCTGTGAAGAGCACATTTGGCTAATATCAAAGGCTGAAACAATACTAGCTTCATGAACTTTGGGGTCCATTCCTAAGTCTCACGGTGGAAGGTTGGCATAATGGTTAAGGTATTTGCCTTAAAACCAAAGGTGCAGGGTTTGATTCTCACATGGGGTAATTGGCTAGGCTTAAAATGGCCCACAAAGGCAGTTAGCCTAGTACTAATCTATGAACCTATGAACCATTCCCATAATGGCATTAGAAACCCCAAAGACTTGGAGAAATTAAAAGATAGCAATAGGTTCATAGGTAGGTATTAGGCTATTGGCCCTGGGGCCTATACAAGCCCAGCCAAAAAGTTACCCTGGCTTTTGCCACCCAAGAAAATTATTTTCCTGTGCCACTGTCAAGCAGAGCCACAGAGGTGATCCCCGGGGTGACTTTCCTATTTCCCATCCAATCATCAAGATTTTTCTTGAAGAGTGCTAATAAGGAGCTTTGTTTGATATAGATAGGTAGTTTATTCCAGAGTATGGGAAGTCTCTGGGACAGGAATCTATCCCTCCGGCATGTTCTATTTATTGTGGTGACAAGGTTTAGGTCTCTAGAGCGTGTAGCTCGGAGGAATTGGGATTTCTTTAAGTGGAGCATGTCCAACAGCTCTGGGTTTGACATAGCTGTGTATGTTAGGCAGAGATCACCTCTGAGTAGACGATATGCGACGGAGTAAAGCTGGAGTTTTTTGAGACGGTCTGCATAGGGCATCTGTTTGAGACTGGTAATCCTCTTTGTGAGGTATTTCTGCAGCCTTTCCAGGTGTTGTAGATGTCTTGTGAGGTACATACCAAAAGGGGAGTTGTACTCTATAATGGGTCTAATGAGTGATGAGTAGAGGGAACAATGACCTCTTTTTTCTGGATGAGAAACCTTTTGTGATGAGGTGTGCCATGTAGAAGGATTTCCTGACTACTGTGGCGATGTGATTATCAAAGGAGACAATACTGTCCATCTGTGTCAGCAGGTCTCTTATCACACTTTCGGTGTTAAGTAGACTACCACCTATGTTGTAGTTCATGGGTACAGAGTTTTTACCAAAGGGGATGACAATGCACTTTTTTGCATTGAGCTTGAAGCCATGGCTTTGACACCAGGCATCTGTCTCAGTGTGGCCCTTTTGTAGGATGTCCAGATCGTTAGGAGTTTCGATTATGGGTCCTAGTTTGGAGTCATCTGTGAACTTCATTAGCCAAAGACCTTCTGTGTTAGCCTGTACTTCAGAGAAGTAGATATCAAACAGGAGAGGACCCAGGACTGAACCCTGTATTACTCCACTTGTCACTGGTCTGAAGTCAGATTTGGAGTCTGCTACTTTCACATTGTGGGTTCTGTCAGTGAGCCAGTTGGCAACCCATCTTGTGACATAGGGATTTATACCTAGTTTAGTGAGTTTATCTATAATTCCAGAGTGGGGGATGGTGTTGAAAGCCTTGGCAAAATCTAGCTAGGCTGTGTGAACCACCTTACCCTTGTCTATGGCTTTGGTGACTGCTTCAAAGAAGTCTATCAGGTTTAGGAGACATGATCTGCCTTTTACAATCCCAAACTGGGAGGGGTCCAGCATTTGAAGATTACCAATGTTTTTGTTTATAAGTTCCATGATGATACATTCCATGGCCTTGCAGACTAGGCTTGACAGGCTAATGGGGTGGTAGTTCCCGGTGTCCGTGGTGGCTCCCCCCTTGTGGAGTGGGATAACCGTCGCTGTGCGTCATTCAGCAGGCACAAAGCCTGAGGTGAGGCTATGACTGAACATGGTACTTAGGTGGGGTGCTAGTTCATTCTGTAGTTCATGTAGAATGCAGCCTGGGATGTTGTCTGGTCCCATGGGTGCTGTGCTCTTGGCTTTGGAGAGTGTGTTTTTTACCTGTGCAGCTGTGATTACAGGAACTTTGCATTCTTCCAGTATAGAGATGTGCTCTTTAGGGGGTGAGAGGGGGGTAAAATTAGCACTGAACCTATCTGCCAGGATGTTGGCAATATCAGTTGGGTCTGTATATTTAGTGCCATTGTGCTGTAACTCAGAGCAGATCTGAGTGTTGCCACTGAGATTCTTGACATAGCTATAGAATGCTTTGTGGTGGTCTTTAGAATCAGTGGTGATTTTGTTTTCATAACTAGCTTTGGAGGATTTTATCAGGGATCGCAGCTTCTTACTGAGGCTGACCAAGGAGCTCCTCCACTCATGGGATTTTACTCTCTTTGAAACAGTTTCTTCCTTCTATTGTACAGTTTGTTTATGGCAGAGGACCACCAGATTGGCTTCCTTTTTTTGGAGGATAGAGTCTTGGTTCTGTTTGGGATAGCACGATCCATGCACTCATGTAAGTGCAATTGTGTAGGATTCAATAGTCGCCACTGTATTGTCCATCTGCATGGGTGTCATGAAGTTCACCTCTTCTGTCTTAAGAAGCATGAAGTTGGCTTTGGAGAAATTTTTTACCTTGGTTTCCTTAATGGGGGGTGGGGGCAGGATGTGGATATCTAGGGTAATTAGCTTATGGTCGGATTGGACCAATGAGACATTGACTTCAGGTGTGGAACATCGGTCACTCATGTTGGCAATGACTAGATCTAGAATATTGTTGCCCCTAGTGGGGGTGTGGAGAAGTTGATCCAGGGCATTGGAGTTTATGAATTCCAGAAAGCGTTGAGCAAAGGAGGTGGTACATGAGTAGTTTTCCAAGTTAATAGTGGGGTAGTTGAAATCGCCCATTATTAGAGTGTTTGGTTGAACCCTAATATTTTCCAGTACATCAAGAAAAGAGGAGTGGGAATCCTGGGGCATGGTGGTTGATCTGTAGCAAGCTACAATTTAGATTGCAGTTTGCCCAGAGTTAGTTACACTTGGATATCCTCGGATGCATTATGCTGAGCAACTAGCCTGGAGGTGTGGATATCCTTAATGAATATGGACACACCTCCGCCTTTGATGTTCTGGTCCAGGTTACATGGCCAAAAAGTGTGGCATGGGTTATAGCCTGGTAGTGCAGGAGTGCTCTCTGCAGCCTTGAACCAGGTCTCAGTCACTGCACAGATATCGATATTCTCCATTTTAAGGAGTGCCTCGAGTGAGTGCATTTTCAGATTTAGGCTACTAGCATTGAGTAGCATCACCCTCAGTTTTTGCTTGCCTGTTCCTGTTACAGTGGTGAATTTGTCATTTGAACCTTGCCTAAAAAAGGCACTATGGGGTGTCAAGATGCTTAGCCAGTATCTGGAATCCCAGGGGTGACAGGTGCAGGTCATCCCAGGCAGACAGATACTGGATCCCTTTAGAATGGCACCAGAAGCTTAGCCAATTGTTGTTTTTTTCCCAGCTTTCCTGTAACTAGTCTAGTCCAGATACAGATTTGCTGTATCCAGGACTGCTTGTAAGCTTCTGAGCGGTGCCAAAGTCTGCTCTTCAACTTTTCCCTTAGATCTGTTTGTTCTCTCCTCTACTGCACTTTTACTAGCTTTTTAGTCTAGCACTTTACCAGACTTCTTGTAGCAATTTTTGTAGCACACAAAAGTGCTACCAGCATGAAACATTCTACAAGGAAACAGCTCCTGTACTTATTATTAATGCCCACCCCTCCAGGCATGTCTAAAGGTCAAGTTCCCTGTGCTTTCTTCTATTAACCTGGTGAACTTGGACATCCTGAGGCAATGTAGCAACTGTCTCATGTACACAGATAACCCTCTCCTCTTACCTCCCAACACTCAGACTTGCGAGAGATGCACTTATATATCCAAATTGTAAGCCATGCACTCTGCAGCCAAGACTGGAATAGCTGGTCAAGAGAAGGACAATACTTGCACCACACCACATGGAACACATAGCCCTCCAGAACACACACCAGTGCTGCCTTCACATAAAAACACAAACCACACACCCATTTTCATGGAGGCTCTAAATAAAAATATATCCAAACAGCAGAGACCTCCAAGGCAGAAACACACTCGACCACCACAACACAACACTTAACAGGAGACACATAACTCTGCTAAACAGTGTGCCACTCAACCAAAGCCCCTAAGCCAAAACAACATGTCCAATATGCTAGTCATAGGTGACTCGATAGTGAGGCACACTGATGTCCCACTCACTAGGCTGAATAAGGAGAACGTAAGTCAGCTGCCTGTCAGGTGCCAGGATCCGCCACATAACACATGCACTCAGATCCCTCAACAACAGGTACAAATATGACTCTGTAATTGTACATGTTGGTGTGAATGACCTGAGACATATCTCCCAGGACTACATGAAAAGAGACCTGGAGGAGGTCTCATATTATGTAGCCCAGGGAGTATGACCCTAGCCCTGAGCAGCATCCTACCATCACACAGAATGATACCACAGTACAAGCAAAAAATGATTCATTTCAACAATTGGTTAGGTTTCTGGTGTCATTCTAAGGGGATCCATTATCTGTCTGCCTGGGCTGACATGATTGACATACCTCAATGCTTTGTCAGAGATGGCCTGAATCTGTCATCCCTGGGCTTCCGGATACTGGCCAAGGCACTTGCCATCCCTATAGTGCCTTTTTTAGGTGTTGGTCAAAAGACCAAATTACCACCATAACAGCTACAAACAAATGCAATCTGAGGGTCATGCTGCTCAACGCTAGAAGTCTTAATTTCAAAATGCATTGCTCGAAGCACTTTTGTGCTGTAACAGAGACCTGGCTCAAGGCAGCAGAAAGCACCCCTGCACTACCAGACTATAACTCATTGCACACCTTTCGGCCCCAGAACTTGGACCGAAGCTCCAAAGGCGGTGGTGTTTCCATATTCATAAAAGATGAGCAGACTTCCAGACTGGTAGTCCAACATAATACATCAGAGATACTTCAGGTACAGCTAACATTGGGTAAGACAGCAATTCAGGTTGCAGCCTGCTGTAGGTCCCCAACCATGACCCAAGACTAACACTCCATGTTCCTAAGCACCCTGGAAAATATTAGGATCCAACCTAATGCTCTCATACTGGGTGACTTCAACTACTCCTCCATTAACTGGGAAAACTATTCATGTTCCAATACACTTGCCCAACATTTCCTGGAATTCATTAATTCCAATGCCCTGAAACAGCTCATTCTTACCCCCACTAGAGGTAGCAATATCCTTGACCTGGTCATTACTAACATGGGTGACCACTGCTCTACACCAGTAGTCAACTCCTCCCTGGTTAGATCCAACCACAAACTAATCACCTTGGAAATCCACCCCCCCCCACCCCCGCAAAGGTATCCACCATGAAAAGCTTCTTCAAAGCTAACTTTGAGCTCCTAAAAACAGAGGTAGCTAACTTCACGGCATCCATGCAAATGGAGAATAGTTGCATGATTACTGAATCATACACCAATGCACTGTGCAAACACGTACACAGATGCATGGATCTCGCCATACCCAATGAAGTCATTGTTTGTCAGTTACATTAGACCCAAACTTGAGTATGGAAAAACAACATGGAAACCCTATAGGAAAACAAGTATGAATAAACTGGAAAGAGTACAGTGGAAATATACTAAGGGCATCCATGGATGTGAAAATCTAAGTTATTATAAAAGACTAAAATATCTGAACTTGTACAGTATTTCTTACAGATATTTAAGAGAAGGTCTTATCCAGGTATATAAGGCATTTAGGGACAACTACCTCTGGGAATGTTTGGGGTTATCAAAAAGTATTAAAGAATCATCAGATAACCTATATAGAAGATTCTATAGGAATGAGAAGTGTACTAATTGTTTCTCTGACAAAGTAGCTGATGCTTGGAACAGACTACCAAATTACATTAAAGCAAGTATTAGTTTAAATATTTTTAAGAACAGCCTGGACATTTATTATGGGAACAAATGTTTTGGCATAATGGCAAGCTAGAGTGGCTTTAATGATCGTGCTTGAAACATTTGTATGTATGTATGTATGTATACCCAGTAGAACCAAGACCCTCTCCTCCAAAAATAAGAATCCAACCTGGCGGTCCCCTGCCATAAACAAACTCTACAACAGAAGGAGGAAACTGATGCAGAATAAGGTGAAGTCCCAAGACTGGAAAAACTCCCTTATCAGCCTCAACAAAAAGTTGAGATCCCTCATCAAATCCTCTAAAGCTATGAAAACAGAATTGCAGCAGATAGTAAAGACAACCACAAGGCCTTCTATAGTTATGTAAAGAATCTCCATGACAATACCTGGATTTGCTCTGGGCTACTGCACAATGGTATCTCCTATACCAAGCTAACAGATATTACCAATATACTGGCCAACAGATTCAGTGCCAATTTTACCCCTCTCTCCCCTCCCAAAGGACCTATCACATTAACAGTAGATTGCCAGGCACCCAGTATTACTGCTGTACAGGTTAAAACAGCACTGTCCAAGGTGAAGAATACAGCTTCTATGGGACCTAACAATATCCCTGGCTGTGTTCTACATTAAGTACAGAGTGAACTGGCACCTCACCTGTGTGCCTTGTTCAATGACAGCCTCACTTCAGGCTTTGTCCCTACTGAATGGCACACTGCACTGCTACAGTCATCCCTCTCCACAAAGGAGGAGTGATACAGACCCTGGGAACTATCGTCAATGAGTCTGAAATGCAAAGCTATGGAACACATCATCATGGACCTAATAAACAAGGATATAGGGAATCTCCAAACTCTGGATCCCACACTGTTTGGTTTTGTAAAGGGTAGATCATGCCTGCTCAACTTGGTCGACTTCTTTGAGTCAGTCACCAGAGCTGTGGATGAAGGTAAGGTGGTTCACGCAGCCTACCTTGATCTGGCCAAGGCCTTTGATACCATTCCCCACTCAGGAATCATAGAAAAACTTAGTAAGCTAGGCATCAACCCCTATATCACTAGGTGGGTTGCAAACTGGCTCACAGATAGAACCCACCATATGAAAGTAGCTGACTCCTGCTGACCAGGCACAAGTGGAGTCCCACAGTGTTCGGTCCTGGGTCCTCTCCTGTTTGGTATATACTTCTCTGAAGTCCAGGCCAGCACAAAGGGACTCTGGCTGACAATGTTCGCAGATGATTGCAAGTTGGGAGCTATTATTAACTCCCCAAGTGATGTTGACATCCTACAGAAAGGCCTCACTGAGACCAATGACTGGTGTCACAACCATGGCCTTAAGCTCATTGCCAAAAAATGTGTTATCATCCCCTTTGGGAAAAACCCGGTTCCCATGAATTACCACATCAATGGTAGCCCAATGAACACAGAAGGTGTTATAAAAGATCTGGGAACAGAGGTTGACAGCTACATCTCTTTTGACCATCTCATTGCCACTGTGGTCAGAAAGTCCTTCTACGTGCCACATCTCATTACTAAGGGTTTTGCATCCAGGAAGAAAGAGGTCATTGTCTCCCTCTATTCTTCCCTCATTAGGCCAATCATTGAGTACAATGCTCCATTTGGCATGTACCTCACTAGACACCTGCAACAACTGGAGAGGCCACAAAAGTTCCTCACAAAGAGGATTCTAGGCCTTAAACAATGTTCTATATGGACAGACTCAAAAAACTCCAACTATTCTCTGTCTCATATCGGCTACTTAGAGGCAATCTCTGCTTGACTTACAAAGCCATGTCTGACCCAGCTTTGTTAGAAATGCTACATCTAAAGAAATCCCAAACCCTGCACAACACACACTCCAGAGACCTCAACCTCATTTCCACAATCCACAGAACGTGCTGGAGGGACAGGTTCATAACCCAGAGACTGCCCATGCTACTTCCCATACATGTCAAACAGAGCACCTCACTGGCCCTCTTCAAAAGAAATCTTGATGAGTGGATGGGAAATAGAAAATTCACCCCGGGGATCACTCCAATGGCTCTACTTGACAGAGGCACTGAGAACTAAGGTCAGGTGGCATGATGGGCTAGGCTTGTAAAGGCTCCAGGGCCATTAGCCTAGTACACACCTATGAACCTATGAACCTAAGAAGAGGACTAGGTTAGTTTGACAGGAGTAAAAATTTAATTCTAATCATACTGTGAGCTAATGGAGAAAGTATGCTATGCTGAACATTTACTCTTAATAGAATTCTGAGGGCATAAAGAAACCATGGGTGAGTGTAATGCTGATTTCAGACACAGGATATGTGACTGTGAAATTAGAGAGGTATTTGCTTCATTAATCATCGATACAATTGTTCATGGCATAAATAATGACAAAATAAGAGGCAGGCTGATAAGAGAATCAAGCCGAAGATGTCAATAAAGCCATTAATTATGTCTGACTACAATATCAAATGGGTAGATAAAATCACTGAATGATGGCAGGGAATTGTAAAACGTTTAAATGAAAATAAATAGAAAGTAAATAAAAACGCTGCAGAAATTAAGAACTAAAATTGAGTGTGTGTGGCAGAAAATGCATTGTCTAAATAAGCAGCTGTTAATAAACAAGTACAAATATTGTTGCAGTAAGTATGAGAAGAGACAATGCAAATTAAAACATCTAGTTTGCAGGGTGCATACTCCTCTCGACCTTTATTCAAAAATATGTTTACTAGATAAAAAATTATACAAAACCAGAAGCTAATTTGTTATATACTGTAAATGGTGTGAAATCTGAATTTTTTTTCTGAGTACTTTTGAAATTACTTCTGTGAATACAGTTATAGTACAAACAACTATCAGAAACAGGAAGCACTAATGGATAAATAATGACAATCTAACTAGGAAAAAGTCTGGTGAGAGAAACTAGATAAATGTTAACTACTTTTTGTCTGCTTTTGACAGTGGAGCAGAGTATAACAGAATGTTTCAGCTTATATTCAAAACTGTAGTATTATTTTGCAAACTAAGTGAATTTGTGTACTTGATCTTGTTAAGGGGGAAAAATAAATTGTGGGTCAAATATACATGAATTGGGGTTATGTGAATCAAATTTATGGAATCCTGTGTCACGTAGTGGCTCTTCAGTCACAGTTAAGGAAATCCAATATCCTTGTTGAAGAAGCATATGGATTTATGGCCAGGATAAAAATAATTCCATCTAAATACATAAAAAGGTATGATAAACTTCCAATTACAGGCTCATAGAGACTGTCAACATATTTTCATGTTTGCAAGTACTGCTTATTTGTCTGCAGAAGCAATCACAGTAGTGGAACTGACAGCCAGTGTGTGTGTGTGTGTGTGTGTGTGTGTGTGTGCGCGTGTGTGTGGGAGCGTGGGGGTGGAGGTATTAAGTCAGAATCAATACACAGTCAAAAAAGTCAGAATAACTTCTGAAATGTCTGCAAAAGCAGAGCTTTAGAAAAAATGTGCATCGTTTGTTGCCATTACAGCAAAAACAAATAAAAAATTAAGTCATGCTTTGATAACAGGACTAATATTCCATTAAGCTAGCCTTTTTCTATTCAAGGATATTGATTGCCTAATGACAAAATATTTCTTCAAATTATCATCAGAAGATGTACCTACAACAGATCCAATATATAGAGTACATACTGCTCTCATGAAAATAAAGACAAAGAGCTGAAGTGCTGTAAGTGGCTAGGTGTGATTGATAAAGTCTGAACTTCAAAACTGATTAACAGTATAGTAACTTAGAAAGTAAGACAACGACAGAATAAGTTTTGACTTTGAATGTTGTTGTGTCTTTCAGCTTTTCCTGGTTAGGGGTCGCCACAGCGGAACTCCGGTCCACTAATGATTGGCAGTAGATTTTTACATGCCGAGTTGCCAGCCCTGATGCACAACCTTCAGTGAAGGTACGCCCATTCATGCACGTCTCCACACAGAAGACGCTCTAGCTGAGAATCGAACAGGATAGCATCTTACTGTGAGGTGACAACGCTACCGCAGCACCACCACCGCAGTCAATAAGTTTTGACTTTGAATGCCTTAACAAAAAGGACTTGAGGGAACATTGTCCACTGCAGAATGCAAAGGTGATTGTTACAACATGTAATGAACAATATTTTCATTGCTGGTCCGCCGGATGCTGATTGAGTGTTTTGGTAAATAATTTTGCTGAAGTTAGTTGAAAGAGATACAAATATATATATATATATATATATATATATATATATATATATATATATATATACTTTTAACACTTCATTGGGCGAATATAGATTTCTGTGACTGCCATTTGTCATTTTACTGGCTGCCAAAGTCTTTCAGAGTGCTGATATAATTGAGGGCTTAGAAATAGTTGGAAGGATAACTTCTGACATATTAGTAAAAAATGCTACTAAGCAATACAATTATATTATACAGGCTATGCTACTAGACAGACTAACACCTGAATGTTTGAAGCTCAACAAATGCAATGTCAGATTAGTATGTTATCTCCAAAGTGCATGGGTCATCTTAATACAGTTAATAGGCTATGACCAGATGCAGATTATGTGCATGCTATTGTAAATATACAAACATTAACAGAAAAGTCCTTATCAGTGTGCTATTTGTTGATGGCCCATTGCCTGTTCCAGCTCAGTCCACAGTTGCCAGCTATAACTGTACTTGTAAGAAAGTGTAGTTTAGTGAGTAGGATGTGGTTTTGAGTGAGACTGAACAGCTAACTACAAGTTTTTGTCTGACTAAGGAGATGAGTGACTACTGAATTTACCCTTAAATAATTCAATGTAGGGTTATCTAAGATGCTTGAACAGGATGTAAGCCAAAACAGACCAACAGCAAAACTACTGCAAGAATACTGGTCAGCTGTACATACATCTAGGATAACTGAATGGTGTACACCAGTGGTTTTCAGCCATTTTACACTTGGGGACCGGTGAAAATAGGACAATTATTTTGGGGATCACTAAGGCAGAAATAAAAAACGTTATTTATACTAAGTGAGAAATACTGATAAATCATTGCCATCCTACACTATTGATCATGGAACAATACCTAATAAGTTCATTAACTAACTTTAGCGCTGGCTGAACTAACTGACAGACACATTAGTTGGCCTATGAGGAGATAGGAAGGTGGGATGGTTACAATGTCATAACGGTTTAAGCTACACTGGTGGCACAGATGGCTGATGGAGCTCAAAGTAGTGCAGTGTGTATGCTTTATCACTCTGAGCTGTTTGAGTAAGTTCTTTTTAAGAGGAGCTGTTTTGGGTCCTCATGCAGGACTCTGCCCTCAGGAGAAAGTATATGTCAGCAAATAGTGTATTAACATCTTCTGGAGGGAAAACTGTAGTCTCTTTCAGATTGTTGCATGGAGATAATGTACACTCACCATCCTGGGCAACACTGTCCCGATCCACTCCACTACATGATCTAGGCATATAAGTGGCAATAACTCTTTCACAGACTGGCAGGAAATTTCTGTAGGAACGGTAGTTGAAAAACAGTGGTGTACACAATAGATGTATGTATTTGGAGAAGTAACTGATATCTACAGTTTCTGGATGTTATAAATAGTGTCATTATGTGTACTGGAGCCAGATAAAGCTTAAATTATTACAAAAAAGTAACTGCATAAAGCATCAAGAGTGTAAATAAAGAATGTTTTCATAAACATGATGTGGTTACACACTGCCATACTGATGATGTCTTCTGACATGTTAAGTAGAGTATCCCTGGATAAAGTCAATGGAGATATGAAGTTATATGGATTATGAGACAGATTGCAGTAATTCCTGCATAACTACAAGATGGAAGACCACTAGGAGAGAAAATAGAGGCGCACATCTTTTAAGTAAAGCTATAGGGACAGGTTAGACAGGTAGTGGAAAGCATTTTCATCCACTGAATCAGCCATTGTATACCTTCACTGAAAAAATGTTGTATATTCATAGCCTGCTGTTCAAACTGAGGACATAATTTCATCACAATTAAGAATATAAATACTTTAGAAAACCCATCAGTCCTATTTGAGAATCTCTAAGTGAAAAGAATGAGTAAGACACATCATATATTGATCTAATCCTGTAGAACAAATAGAAAAAAAAAAAACAGTGCAATGCTGTTCACTAAACAGCATTCACAAAAACTAAAGTGTGAAAGAGGGACCAATACTTCCTGAGGTTACAGCATTACCTTAATGCATGTTGATTATTATCCATGGTATCCTGTAGCTGTGCAGTTGAATGGTATTACACCTGCTGTGATCGAGTTACTTAAATCAATCACTATCGGACTTGGAATATCAGCGCAGAACAGTAGCTAGGTGAATTGGACCATGGGCAGTCCACAGACTGGTGTACCCTTAAACTAAGTTCACTGATTTAAAAAGAAACATGAAGGAATGAATGAATACAGAATTACAATCCTCAATGAATGCAAGCTAAATGCATTACCATCACCTGTGCATTATTAATCACATCCTGTAACAGCTGTCATTTGAGGCAGAGATCCGCTTCTCCCTACCTTAGCCATATAACTAATATCAGACAGTAGTCCAAAATTTTTAATCAAGAATTCAAGACCTTCTCTAAAGCTCCTTATTTCATATACAACATATCCACAACTTAATGGACAAGTGAATATTATTAAGACAGTGAAAAACACGATAAAGAAATGTGAGTGTGAGATATGAAACTGCCAACATTTTTCAATCATTTTATGCCAAAAAACAGAGCACAAACTTAAGAGTTATTAAGGAAAAGACAGATGAAATAGAAGTGACAACAGGACAACAAATGACAGAACTCTGTCAGATATACTGGGATAAAAATGTCAGAAATCTCTCATATGTATAAGAAGATAAACAAAGCAGTGTGATACTACATGAGAATTTTTCTCAGAAATCCAGCAAAAAAGAATCTACATTAGGCCCACAGTACTTGATTCTACAGTGTTTATGGAGAAAACATGGAGCTGTAAAACATACATTTCAGACTTTTACTGAATTTTTCAAATCAGCTAGATGTGCTGGGGAGTCCCATTCCTGAGATGTCACAGGTTCCTGTGAAAGTGTCTTTAGCTGACAGCAAAGCTGAAACTCCAGGATCTAATAAGTGAACTGTCATGAATTGTACAAACAGTGCAGGCATCTATTGCTATCTAAATCTGCAGTTGCAAGCTGTGATTCCTCATCATCTAGCAAGAGCTCCTACACAAGATACTAACACATTGACTGTACTTACTGTTAATATTTAAAGTAGATTTCATCTAAAGACATTGTTACATTGTGTATTGTCTCATGACTTACTAGCACAGAGTAAATCTGCCTGAGAATCAAAACTATAACTGCCTAAAGTATATAATAGCACACACACACACACACACACACACACACACACACTTGTGTGTGTGCGTGTGTGTGTGTGTGTGTGTGTGTGTGTGTGTGTGTGTGTACATACATATATTTATATATTGTTGTAGTTTACCTTTCAGAACAGTGATACATACAGATGAGAGCCATGAGTCATGTAATTAGGAAAGTATCTGGACATTTATAAATAAACAATTGACCTAGCATCACATCTTTCTCATCTCCCAATAATGCTAGTGCATTTTGTTTACTAGGACATTTAAACTAATAACTTGCCTTCTTCCCAAAATGCATCTGGAAAATCCTTCAGAGGAGTGCATTCTTGGATGTCTCAGGGCAACACTAATTGTCTGTGTTCTGACCTCTGTGGCAACTCAGGCAATAGTCCTGCCAATTTCCCTTTGGCCAATGCCTCCTCTGTACATTCCCCAGTCTCCACCAGGGATGAAACCCTAAAGTACATCCAAGACTATACTGCCCAGATGGGAACACCCATCCTTCCTCACCAATACGTCAGATATCTGAGCTGCTAATTGAACTGGGGTCACCTAGCTAAAGTCAGGGCTTTATCACTCTGTCACGTGGACTGTAATTGGGTCTTTATCCCTTTGCATCACAGTGCTGGCATTTCTTAAGAATTTTATAGAGTGGTTATAATACTGCTCTTGGTCTGAAGTTTGAGGGAGTATTGTCTTATCTTACTTTGTGGACTGGGATTGTATAAGGCCTTTTTCATTTTGGTGGAAGACATTCCTGTTTTATAAATATGGTGATTATTACTGGAGTGGAAATGCTATGGAAGTCATTGCAGTCTGGTGATACTCAAATGGTGTATTATCTGAGGCCAAAGCAGATATTTTCATTTTCTTTCTGCAGGTTAAAGTTGCTGAGTTTTGGTTCATAGGTCCTGTTAGTTGATTTAAAACTGAGTTGCTTAATAATGTTATATAGATTCATGTTAGGGTTTGTATCAAGGAGTAGAAGTAAGGGTTCTTCATTATGAGAGTATGCATCATTGGGTAGGAGATCTGGTATTTTTTTGTTTGTGGGTTTACAAGTTTCCTAATATTGCACCCATTATATTGTTCACATAGCCCCAATCCATAGCAATGGGCACTTTACTAACAGACTAGGGGGGAGGAGAGTGGTAGCACTATACATAACTTAAAATACAGAACCATGGCCCAAAATGATCCATTTAGGGCATGCAAATAATTATGAGATCTCATTACATTCATAGACAAGTCATTACATTTTCATGAAGAAAATTTAATCCAGCTGACCCCATGAAAAAAACATATGGGATGGTGGGTATTAATAGATAGAAGCTGAATGAGTAGCAGTAAAGACAGGATCAAGATTAGGCCAATCACTGAATATAAATGCCCCTTTGGCCTCTATCTGTCCAGATGCATACAACAGTTGGAATGCCCACAGAATTACCTTACTAAAAGGGTACAAGGCCTAAACATGTAAAGCCCTTTCATTATATTCAATATCCTACAGACTGCTAAGAGCTGACCTGTTTCTGGCATACAAGGCATCCTCTGACCCAATACTAATGGATTAACTGCACATCAATAAGTCAAATGACATTAGAAGTACTTGGTGTAGAGATTGAAACCTTTTCTGCAACACCAACAGACCAGTTTGGAGGGACTGGTATATTTTGCAGCACATACTGCTACTATGGAACAGACTACCCATTCCAAAAAAACAAAGCTAATCCATGTCCATTTTCAAGCATAACCTAGATTTACAGATGGGAAATAGAAAACTTACCTCGGGACTGCTCCCTGTACTACTACATGCTTTATCCTATGCATGGATTCCCTCGTTACCTATGGAATGATCCCAGTTATTCTCATTAGGGGTAATATATAATTATCGACCATGGCATGAGCAAGGCCAATCTATAAATAAATGGGATAGACAATTTCTAGCATAAAAGTTGAACTGGCTAGGCTTAAAATTGCTCACAATGTCCGCTAGGTTAGTACTTACCCACCGACCTAAAAACCTATGAACCTATGAGAAGTGCAATTGTGCATAAGTCTGGGGGCATACTGACTGGGAATGCATCACAGCCAATGAGGAAAGGATGTGATCCAAGAAGTCTGATCACAGTATGGTATGGTATGCCAATGGGTGGGTACAAGTCATTATGAACAGGACTGCATGTTACAAGTCTGGTCACTTCACAATTGTCATGGACCATATCTTGTGTCTGTGTATGCAGGTGATATTGGGAGGCTATATATAGATTTAGACTGACTAGAACATGACGTGAAACATTTGAGAAAGGAGAGTATGGCAACACAGCAAACCTAATATAAAGTAAAGCAGATTTTTTTGTTTGCTCAGTGAAAGGTTATGTACTGAAACCAGTGCAATGCATGTGAGTGCATGCTAGTAACGCCATACTGCCAGCTGGGAATCTTAGTACTGGACTGAGGAATCTAGGATGATCTGTACAGTTAGCGGTGGTGAAGTAGTCTAATGAATGACATACTACCTGACAGAAAGAGAGTCATACAGCTTCTGACTACAGCAATTGGGAGAGGAATTGAATTCCCTAGCCACAAAGCAGAGCAGACCATAAATCATCAAGCTATTTCTACCTTGAAGTTAAATTTGTCTTTGCTCATGAAGAATTCTGCCAACATAAAGATACTTACCCAGATTAAACTGTGTCTGTCAGCGAAAGATATGTCTTGCAATACATATGTTTGGCATTGAAATAGATGCTCATTTGCCAAGCTTCACTCTCAAAGTGAATTTCTTGGCATCCTTATCTCAAACACATACGATGGTTATGTTTGGAGACACGATCATAAACCTCTATGTTGTGCAAACCATGATGCAAAACCATGGGTTGATGGAATTTGATTACAATGTCCTGTTTTCAAAACTATGATTATCACTATCCACTGGAACAAAACAAAAAGGGTACTTAAAATGTATTAGTTTTTAGAAGAAACCTTTAAACTCCCTATAACTTTTCATCCATGTGGATCAATAGTCTTCTTGCTCTACCAATCTGTTAAGAGGTTGCTACATCCGAATGCAAGTGAATATACTATGCTAATGTTGATCTAGGAGTAGATTCTGACACGACATAATGATCACTTTGATTTCTTACAGTGAAGTTTTTTTTGTTTTTTTTTAAGAACTGTACATTAAAGCTTCTGTACCAGACAACTTCCCATATCTGATATAGAACAAAAGCATTTCAGCTGCTATTGGCTATGCAGACTGACAGAAAGACAGACAAGAATCCAGCAAGACTGACAGAAAAGCAGAAGAAAGCCATAAAATGCCAGTTTACTTTTTACAGCACATGCAAAAAAACATAATATGGAGAAAGACACTTGCGACCGTGTATGTTTCAGTATTTTTATGATGATTGCATTTTCTCTGCCTCTCTCTCTCAATAGAAACAAGAATAAGTTATTAGACAAACCTTGAATACCATATAATATAGAAATCAATTTTAAACAAGTTTACTAATGCAAAACCTAATAACAGCAATGAGATTTTAAGCAAGAAAGTCAATCACTGATTAGCATATTAAAATAATTGCAAGGCAAGTTTAAGCTGAGGTGTAATCTTTTTATTTTTTAATTTGTGCATTGAATTCAAACAGCAAACTGTGTGCACTTCAATTGTTATCACAATGTGTTCAAGAGTCTGTGTCATTTACCATTTTCACACAATTGGTTGGCATGATTTATTATCAGTGTAGTGGAAATCAGGGGTGTACAATGTAAGCAGTGTCGGTAGTGCAACTGGCTTTATATAATCGAACTTGAAAATATGTCTCTGTTAAGATTCCCCATACACGATAAAAATAATTTTCACCAAACGTTGGTGGTGCTCACGCACTACCACTTATGCTTGGCATTACACCCCTGTAGGAAATTTATGTTTGTTTTATTATTGATAAAAATTATTACAAAAATTTCCATACAAAAACTATTTTTATAGAAATGTTGTATTTCCACAAATAAACCTGAACTTTTCTTGAAAAACTGCTCATGGATTGATATTTTTTTTTTAATTTTGTGACTGTATATTGGTGAATGCAGTCTGTTGAAAAAAATCTGACATTAGGTTTTTGATGGTGAACAATCCCGTTTCACAGTCATATAGTACAGACTATTAGGCAAGGGGTAAACTACTCATATAGTATGAAGTAGCAGTAGATGCAAGGCAGAAAACTCTTTGGGTCAAATTTTGTGACTCACAAAGTTTTAATGTTCTTATTCTATTTGCAACCATCAGCCAGGCCATTTATTCAGATAGACTGTTTAGCACTGGTTACCCACATTCTTGTTTTAAAACAGCATGATGTTTAGTTCATGTGATGCAGATACCATAATACTGTTACAGTAATTAAGACTCAACATTGTATTGCAATGGGTGGTAATCTGTCTACAAAAACTTTTCAATACAGGTGAAAAACATAGAGTGGGTACATTTTGGTCTCACAGTTACGAATCTGAATATTCTGCGTAGGGTGTATCCTTCTTGTCAGTCCATTCAGACAACCTGCCAGGTAATGATTTCATGAATTTGACCATAGTTAACCAGCTGCAGTTTGCTGGTACATTCTGCGAATTATACATTTTATGGGTTTAATATTTCTGCATTGTTTACCCCATGAACTGTTTATTTTTCAGTCACTAACACTTGATCTGCAATGGGGACATATTTTGCCTTGGAGACTGCATTGCAAATCAGCCACAAATGCACAAAAAAACATTCATTTGGAAGGACAGTAAAACCCATGATACACACTGTAAATCCGCATGACTTGACTTGTCCAAAATGGTTGTGGTTTGAGTCTGACCATCACAATTGTTCAAACCAGATAGTCTCAAGTTATTAGACACAGCGGCATGAGGTAACTCATTTTATTTTCCACAGGTTGCATATTTCCACAGGAAACATTCTTGCAATGTTGTTCAGAACAAAGACGACAGTTTGTGCTTGGGGTAGTTGGCCTCCCAGCTCTATGCCATGGTTTCTTTGCCTGGCAACCTCCTGTTGTTAAGTGCGTGCATGTTGATGACCTCTTCTGTTTTCACCATGACAGGAGCCTGGGGTTTATGTTTTAGACGTCGCTGACATTTCAGAGACATCCTGAACTCCTCTACAATGGCACTACAGAAGGACCTCTGTGGGAAGAAATAAAAAAGAAAGACATTGTGATTATGTTACTATGATCATATGACCATAGCAGCTATGACAGTTTAGAGCAGTACAAAAATGCAATGTTTTGTTATGAGTGGTTATCATTCACTTCATTTCAAACTTTTCAAAATGTTTCATATATAATGCAGGCATACAAACTTCAGACTCAAACTGCACTTTAAGAAGTCAAGTATATGTAAGTATATATTTTTCCTTTATGCTGTCTTACAGTGAGTTGCAGTTAAGCTGGACAATGCTACATATATAATAAATCTATACATATTATAGCTCTCAACTTATTTGCACTAGAATCAGGCAAAAAAAAAAAACATAATGGGAAAGGAGGTACCTATTACTGTAATTCACTGAAAAAGTTAATAGAACTGCAGGTTTTCACATCAACATGCATTCTCTGAAAAATAAAAAGCATGAAATTCCAATGTGTGACATTAATGTAATCTTCAGTGATTTACCAGAAAATCAAAAAAAAAAATATGAAGGACAGGGCAAACATAAGATCAAATTCAAGGACATCTTGTTAAATTGGGACAGTTAAGAGGTACAATATATATATATATATATATATATATATATATATATATATATATATATATAGAGAGAGAGAGAGAGAAAGTATATATATATATATATATATATATATATATATATATATATATATATATATATTTGCTACACAGTCTAAATTTACTCTCAAACATAGCTAGACATCCTCAGTTCTAATATAATCGAACTAGCACAGCTGAATTTTTTGCTTGGACAACCATGCCTTTAAACCAAAAGCCTTGGATATAGAACTTATGGTAATCACCTACTTTAGGAAGTAGTATTATTGCAATAGTGAGAAAATGTAAGTACGAGACAGTTACAGCCATTGTGAGAAAGTCCTCACTACAGGCTCATTAGTATGGCCCTGAATCTCATTGGCAATGGAACACCAGCAATACACACACACAATCACACACGCACACACAATCACATACACACACAATTACATGCACACACAATTTTATCCATGGCTAGAGCCAATGTACACACATATACAAAGATTCAGACACTCACACACACACACACACACACACACACACACACACACACACACACACACACACACACACACATGGGCACAGATGCTCACACACATACACACACACACACACACACACACACACGCACACAATCACATACACACAATCACATACACACACAGTTTTATCCATGCCTAGAGGCAATATGCACACATATACAAAGATTCAGACATTCACCCACATGCACACATAATAGCACATACACACACAAACACATACACACACACACACACACACACACACACACACACACACACACACACACACACACACACACACACAGAGACAGACACACACACACAAACACGCACACACAAAAACATACATACATACAGCCTCTTCTGTGTCCCTATTGTTTTTATGGTTCTTACTCTATTTATATATGTCTTTATTTACATATTTTGATAAAGTTGCATTTATATTGCTCCCTGTACTTCTGTTCACACTAAAAATCTTTGTACAATAGATGTACATAATAATGCTTATATTTGCAACGTGTATATAGTACTATTGTATCTTATTTTGTATTATACTAACTGTTGTGGGTTACTGACTTGTGCTATGGAGCTTTTCTCACAAGGCCTCGGCTGAAAGAGAGCTATTGCTCAGTCACACTATCCTGGTTAACAAATGTCAAAAAAATAAATAAATAAATAGCCAATATGCTCACACATGCAATCACACACACACACACACACACACACACACACACACACACACACACACACACACACACACACTAATGCACACACACACACACACACACACACACACACACACACACACACACACACACACACACACACACACACACACACACACACAGTCACACTTATGCACTCACAAACCATCCATCAACAAAGCCTCGTTTCAGACATTGCTGTTGGCATTTCTGGGAAGAGCACATAGATAATCAGTATTAGATGCTTCCTTGGACTGCTACATTGACATACAGCTCTGCTCTCAAATTCACCCTGTGCACTGTTGTCCTCTTGACAGAATGTGATCAATGGCTCTAGATGATTGGCACTGTTGAAATGACCTTTGGAAAAAGTGGTTGTAGATGGATGTATAATATATAATACACTATGATATGGTACAGTGAAATATTGTGAAGAGTAGTATGGTGTGGTGATGTGATATAAAATAGTGTAATGCAATGAAACAAAAGGCAATTCATTAAGATATATGTATTTGCTTGCATCAGAAGTGCTTTATCTGCAGTCACAAATGCACTGGAACCTCAATCTACTTCCACTATGATGACTTGATCCAGAAATTAAGAACTACTTTGGCTATTCCCAGGTAAGAAAAAGGTAATAAATCAATTCAAGACATATATAGTATGTGTATGTTCCAGTTTATTTATGTCATATTTGTTTAATGAGTGTGAAGCACTGAACAACATGTTCCCAATCTGATGCTATACCACGGTGGTGGGAATTTAAACATACAGCATTAACCACAATTCTTTTAGCAAACACACATTAAAAAAACAGCATAATCATTTTTATGTTACAATGGAGGATTTAACAGAAATATAATAAAATAATACAAGTCATTTACAGTGATGTAGAAAGAATAGTTACATGTATAACAGAGTGAGGTTAAGTTGCTTGCCACAACTCAGAAGTAGACTGCCAGATATATAAATGAGAAATGGGTATATATGATTATAACAAGTTGTGTGTTATTTGCAGTTGCTTACTATCTGAGATATTGCTTCAGCTTTCTGTTAAGATCATGTTAGGAAGTACTGTCTCCAAGTATGGCAGTGGATGCAAGAATTCCAACTAATAAATGTAGAACATGTGGAAACCTAAAGCCTCACAGGCCCCCTTACACACATAGATAGACAGATAGATAGATAGATAGATAGATAGATAGATAGATAGATAGATAGATAGATAGATAGATAGATAGATAGATGGATGAATAGATAGATAGGTAAAGATACACAGACATATTGATATATAAATATATATACCAGAACCAACAAAACAATCACAGTCACCTTATAAGCACCAAGAAGGGTCTTTTACAAAAAAATCTAAGAACAGTTTAAGCTTTCATACAGAGTGCTTCTTCAGAAAATATATAGTGATAGAGAAACGACAGAGCTGGTATGCTAGGCATAACTCTGTCGGAGCTGTTGATAAATGTTTACTGGTCTCTGCATGGACTGACATTTAAAAACATTGTAAATGAATGGACTGTGGACAATCATAAGCAGTCATGACCACGTTTTGGGAGATGTCAGAGTTGCTACCAAATAAACATAATAGCAAACAATGGTTTCTACAATATTATGTACTACCTGTAGAAATATGATTTGCAACTGAACTATTTAATTGCTTAAGCAGAGTATTTACTTCTTGCCCATTCAAAAGGTTTCAAAGCTGACTTCACTGGGAGGATATTGGTACTTTTTTATTTTTTACAAAGATATAGAAATATCTTAAAAAATATCATCTCCATGCCTTAGTATCAGTGACCTAAACAAGTAACAAAGATATACTGTGTGTCTTCCCTTCCTGTAAGGTTCACAGCTACACAGTATATATAAAATAATTTATTACAAGGTGATGACATGAAGTCCAAAGGCATGTGGAACATTCTGGTTTACCTACCCTTGTGATATTTACCCACCCTGGATTGTCTCATGGGACTTATTGTGGTTTTGTCTGTACTTACTGAGGTTGACTGAAAGATAAAAACAAGAGCAAGTATGAAAAATTGGAGAAAGAATTAGCAGAAAATGTATTTCTGCACGTAATGCCTTGCAAGAATTAATTATATAGCCCTCAAAAATTGTAAAGATGACCAGCATAAAGACAAGTTTTGTACAGTCTGTCACCTTGCAAATGATGTGCATTTTTTATTCCAGTCAACAGAAATACCTGCAAAGATTATGAAGCTCGGTTGCCAAACTGAGAAAAATGGAAATAGTACTATTAAAATAAAAACTGTATTTTTCATAAAATGTAGGCCGAATTAGACTCAGATCCAGGACATATTAACTATAGAGGTGGTATGACAGTGGATAACATATAAGATTATGATTGCGTCTGATCATAACAAAGTTATTATGTGTACGAAGCACAAATATCAAGAAATTTGCTTGCAAGATGAATCTTGAATTCATGTAAAACAAAATATAACTATTTATTTATGGTCAGTAAGACCTGATCTGCATTGTTTTTAGTGCATGTAGCTCTAGCAGCTCTGGTGTAACACCAGTTACAACAACAACAAAAAAAAAAGTTTAGAAGTATAAAGTATTTTACAGGATACCAAGTCATAAAGTACAAAGTGTTGCCAGTTGCACAAGGGCCAGAAAATACATACATTCGATAACTGCTTCACTATCTTTTTTTTTTTTTTTTTTTAATGGAAAAGCAACATGAAGTGTTTTGCAGCTTTTAAAAGTTGATGTATATATAAAGCAGACTTCATATGGCAAAAATCTCCATGGAGGTGAATAGTTCAGGATCAGCAGATGCGAAATAGTCATCAAAGAATTGTTGCCAGTGGTTAACCTTGAAAATCTAGGAAGTCGAGTTACGGTGCATTTCACAATAATGACTGCTGCAAATCTGATATATTATAACTCTACAATTCATACTTGATCTGTTAAAATAATTGAAGGAAGTGAGCACACTAAATTTCAGAAATAATATAAATAATGCCATGTGGTATGTGAAGTCTCAGCTTATTCCCTTAGTATTGCTCCAAGACCATGACTGCACTTTAATGGATAAAATAAATCGGTCATATGTGTGCTTATATTCTTTCCATTACCTCTCCCTTTTGTGCCTCTGTTATTTCTCCTTCAGTCACTGTAAGGAAGCCATACTGACTCCCGAAATCTTCGAAAACTACCTGGCATACAAGTGCCAGATTATGTAGGCAGAATTACAGTACATTAGCAATCTCAAAAAGAGAGCACTTGAAGAATAAGATATACCATTTTAGAAATATGTCAGTTTTAGACAGTGTGATAACCAAGTGACCAACCCTTGATGTGGTGGTGTCATTATGTACCCCTTCAGTGGAAGCATGTCATCCATTGATGATGTCAGTGACCGTGGGTCATTCAGTACTGGGTGGTACTGATTTAGATATCTTAGGACTTTGGGAAGAACTAACATAACCAGTTTTTTTGAAAACTGTTTTTTCCTGAAAGGGAAGCATGTTATTGAATAGCTCTACTAAATATACTTGTTTTATGTATTGTTTGTGTGTAGCCCACTACTAACTTATCTGACCATTTGGCTTTTGTCTTGTGTCTATAACCACCTGAACCATTCATTGTCTGCGGTATGCAAGACAGACAGTAAAGAGGGCAATAATGTGAGATGTTGTTAATCTCCAAGTTCAGAGCAATATCTTATGTACTCCTATATATAACTCTTCAAAATCCACTGCACAATATTTCCAGGTTAAAAGCATGCCTCGTGTTCATTTCTTGAGTTTCTGCCTGCCATATAGTGGTTTGTTTCCTTTTTATTCTTTCTTTAGTATCATTCAGTATAAATTTAGAAGTAAGATCAACAAGTTTGCTTGCACATCAACAAGGAGGACATTTATTTCCTTCCACTGTTTAATCTCATACTCTTCTAAACAGATTACCTTAGAGATGGCTATTCAAATTAAGCTGCTAGCATTACTAATGATCACCACATGCTTCTGGGCAGGCAACAGGCCTAGCTACAAATGATGAATACTTTTAAATGCACAGAAAGTCATGCTTGGGAATGCATGTTACTTCCGTTCAACTACAAACACACAGGCTGCAGAACTATAAAGCAGCACCAGAAAATTCCAGTCCACTAGGAGGTCAGTGATTAGACACAGGCACTAACAGATAACTTTGTTAATATTTTTCATATGATTTATCTGCGGCAAATTAATTTCTGTCCAAATAAATGCATGATAAAAATAATACAGAACAGTAACCATCCAAAAGTGAACAGTCACATAATTTGTTTTTCAACACAACTCCAGTTTACGAAATAATCCTCCTTGATAGCTGTCATAAGTCAAAACAGTTCCCCTTAGCAAAGTTAATGCAAAGTACAAGAAAAATAGGTTTGATGCAGAATTGAGTATACACCAAGTAACATTATACTGAGAAAAGAACAGCAAACAAAGAGTTGTTTGACTCAGATACATTAGAGGATATTGCAGATATACTCAATGACTCTGAAGTCACTGAGAACAACAAACTGAGGATAAAATCTTTAAAGCATTACTGCAGTGATATTTAAAACTCTATCCGTGTGTATACATTTAAAACAAGTCAGTGACCTCAGTTAAGTAAATATAATTTGTAGAATGAATTGGTTTATGGTTTGCAAGACTGCAGTATAATAAAATGTTAGCAAATTCTATATATAGACTTTAAAAGGTATAGAATATGTACAAAATAATTGGGTTATCTTATAGACCAATCCCACATACTCAAAATCAGTAACCAAAATTCAATAATATAATGTAAAGAAACTGTTAGATGTATGTAAAACCAATCATGGAAACATATGATACAGTAAAATTTAGTTTCCCATTGTGATGTTAACGAAAACATTAGTGCATAGAAATGAAACATGGAAAAATAAACCAACATTCAGAATTATTACTTTTGTAAGCAGTTAAGCATCCTATACCTCTGCTTCAGTTCAACACAATTATATTTTGAATATATTAAATATAAGATCGTTCATCTCAGAATAACAGCAATACTTGAGTTTGCTGCACATTGTTTTCGCTCTCTTTCTGAGGTACTGCAACCTCTGAATTAGAGTATTTTGTAAATAGAAGTATTATTATATAAGATCCCCTGCAAAAACCAGGTACAATAAAAATACTCAGTTTTGCACTAATTACTACATATATTTGTTAGTCTGACTATTTAAATTATATTTGATGTTTATATTTCATCAGTTTAGTAGTAGATTGTTGTTATTCTCTTATCTGTCTGAAATACAAAAGATATAGCTAGGAAAATACCAGAACAGAACAAAATGGTTGCACAAATGAATTAACATAGGCTCTGTCTTTGCTTTTCCTATGAAAACATTATTTTTTATGAAGCTGATTGCTCAGAAAAAGGAAGCACATGAACTATTTAATGACTAGATATAATGGTAGAAGCTAAACGTACATAGCCATCTCGGCAGAAAATATTGGACTACTTTTGTAATGACACTATGACTTTACTTAAAACTGCTGAGAGAGCCAATTCTGTACATTTTGGAATATGCAACACATAGTTAGGAAATAAACACTTTCAAACTGATAACTTATGTCAGGATTACTCCAGAAAAAAAAAAAAAAGAAATACTAGGACAGAACACCATTTATCCCTCTAAAAAGGGCATTCCAACAAACAGGAGTTAAAAATGTACTCCAATACCCTCCCATCTTAATGGAGTCCTTACCATCGGGTAAAAGAGACTGCACTACAGTGCCCCAGGCCGAATCTTTACTCACAGCCTTGAAACACTCTGGGAGACCCAACACAGGGCAGTTGGAATCGGGGGGCTGAAAAAAAAAGAAAAGATGCATCAATGTGTGGAATCAGGTTTAACCACAACAAAAAGAGAAGAAAAGAGGGCACAGGGAGTTTGCACCCAGTAATGAATATGTGACTCTGATTCACTGCCACTTATATTTATGGCTCTGTTATTTTTTCATGCTCATATAAAATGGCCATATGGATACTCTGTAATATATTAATAACTATTAAACTGTGTCTAGGTTAACATGTCTCCTTTGCATGTAAATATTGTCTGAGATGTTCGATGCTATGATATCATAAATTATTTGTATGGAATTGTTTGCAGCATATAAATACTCATTTTAAAAGAAGGGTTGTAGATACACAAATCTTGTTGTAATTCTTAAATTCTGTGCATTAGCAGATGCAGGTTTCAAATGCTTAGATCCCTCTAACCAAATAGGCAATGTGCATGCATGTATATGTGTAGGTTTATTATCATATAGTCGACAGTCAAAATAAATTCATACCTTAAATGTCGACTAAAAACTTAGACTCAGAATGTTGAGAAGGTCAGAATGTCACAGACTCACTTCCTGTTGCAAATTCAACCTTTCTCGACATCTGTAGACAGCAGTCCGACACTGCACATCACCTGACATGGCAATTTTGCAAGGGGGCAAGCCCCCCCTGTACTCCACATGGGGGGCTGCACCCCCCACACCCCCTGAAAATTATGTATTCCAACTCTGAGATAGCACTACAGTGGGAAGAATGGTAAATTTCTCGATCCCCACTGTACCGCGATTTCTAGTTACAAGATCAACCTCATATGTACGAATGCACTGTGCATTCACTGAACCAGGACTCTCTCAAATGATGGTTTGGCAAGATGGGATTCAGCCAGCTGTAACTGGACATCCCGTGGTCACCGAACCTTCACTCAGTATTGTGAAAGTAAATCACATATGTATGTATGGAGAAAACGGCTTGATTCTCTGTTACACCAGATTGTAATTGTTATTAGAAAAAGTATCAGTGTACATTTGTAACCAAAAGTACTATAAATGTCATTGATGGCATGTAAAATCCACACACTGGCACAAACTAAACTGGTAAAATAATGCTACATTACCCCATATTACAACAGAAATCGTAGTTATATGAATGAGTTGTGTATAGACTCCAACCACTAACAACAGAAAGCAAAAGAAAATACTGCAGACCCCGGGAATATTTTGACTAATGCTCCATTTATTTATCAACAGTTTTCATATTATAAAATACATTCACTCATTCTTGGATCTACCACTACCTACTAGCACAACACAGACTCACTTGAAGTATTGAGGTTAAATAATGCTTAAAGGTACTTCGACAGCCACGGTCTAAAGACTCTACCCTTCCCCAGTGATTTCCCAGTGATCAGGAGCAATTTTTCACCCTTTAGTGTCTGCCAAATGCCTCAGGAAAAGCTTGATTAAAGATAAATAAAAATACAGAGATCATCACTACCCAACAGCAATTACCCTCCTCATGTGATTGGCAGGATTTCTATAGCTTAGGGCAGGTGTCAACTATCTAAAGGGAACAGTCTCAAAGAATACTTAAAAGTAGAGGGACAGCCACAAGTCCATGTAAGCTGTACTCCCCTCAATAATCAGAATCATTTCCACAGCTTAGAGCAACGGCTGTGGGAGTGGGGGTGGGGATGTGGTGAGGCCTGCTGCTATGTTATATACCATTTAAAGTACAAGAACAAACACAAGTCCAAAAAGTTATACTGCATCACTGACTGGCAGCATGTACACAGCCTAGATTGAATGGTAACTGCCCCAAACAAAGCTGTGTGGACTTAAAGAATACGTTTAAAATGCCGGGACATCCTCATATCCAGAGAAGCTATCCTTCTCTGGTGATGGGTAACATTTACATAGGCAAGGCTTAATGACCACTGTCCCTAGAAACGCTTAGTGTAGTTTACTGGAATATTGAAAAAAAGTACAGAGACATTCACAAGTCCACAAAGAGTAGTCGCTACCTAGAAGCAGTAGCACTTACACAATCTAAAGTGACTGTTAACTGCCTCCAGAAAAACTAAGCGATGTGTCCTGATAGTCTTTTGAAATAATATTTACATAATGATTTTTCAATATCAAGTTCATAGACTATTAAGACTATTTAACAATAGCACATAGCTTTGGTCCTAACACCAAACCCATATCCTTCACTTTCTCCTGCCTCAGTAAACTTATAGGACCAATCCTTAGCCTTACCCTGAAATAAATTAACAACCCTATCACTAGTATTTCTGCCACCTCACAAAATCTATCCAAGCCACCCATTTCAGACAATATTTAAATCTTACCTTAAAAGAAACAATACACAGATACATTTCTGGTATACAGGTAAAATAAATGCACTAAAATGTGATGTTTCCTAATATGTACATACTTAACTGCTATCTAATTTATCACCACCAGAGTTTTAATAGAACATTAATAGTTTAGAGTGTGCATACCATCACATTTAATTCACTAAATCCTCAACACATCAAGCTACCTGATTAGTCCACATAAACAATATACATTTTTCCACTCCTTACTAAATACACATAAGTACATCATCACTATAAATCAACAACACAAAAGAATCCAACGAATTTAAAAACAAAATTAAATATTTATAAGCAAACCTACTACTTCAGTTAGGAGACACTATCCCAGCACTGACAAAAGCCTTAAGATCACAGAATAACTTCTGGAAAACTAGGAAATTATTAAATAGCATTCATCTACTGGTAATATCTGGACAGGTTCATTTGAATCAAAAGTTACACACTACGGTGATTTGCATGTATCTGAGTTTATCTTCAAATGACATCCAGTTAAGGGGATTAAAGTAAAGTGATGTGATATAGAGAATGTATTTGTGTTAGAAGTCTTGTACAAGTTATTTGCACTCCAGCCAATAATTACAAATATCCTCACTTTAATAGAAATATGACTTAAACCTCATTCAAGATAATTAATTCACCTCACCAGATTATTCCTTTTTCCATGAAGACAAAAACCACAAAAAAGCTAGCAGTGTTACTAATGGCAGAAACATCATTGCAGTTAAACTTAATGCAAAACAACCTCTCACACAGAAGTCTTATTATTGAGACTACAAGAGGTAACAACAAGCAACTTCAAATTCGATGTGTTCGTTTCAAGGTAAATATAGGAAAGAAGGTACTCCCAGCAGCTTTTACTTGTACTCAGAGTTCTAAAACTATACACTTAGTACTACTTTGAGAGTGATGGGATATACAGACCATAAAATGCCTTTAGAGAACTTACCCCAAAATTAGGTAATCTATCCATCCATCCAGGCTAAGTCATGCCTGACTTCAGGAGTAACTCCTCGATTAGCCTCCACCATCCATGGAGTTTATGAGGCAAGGTGGGAATAGAAGTAGATTACCAGGTCTCTCTTTCCCATGACACACGCACACAACAAAGGAAAATTTAGAGTCACCAATCAAACTATTGCATATGTCTTTTGAGGGAGAGGAAACAGGTGTACCTGGAGAAAACTCACATGAACACAGGGAGAACATGTAGACTCCACAAAGAAGGAACATTAGCTGAGAAATAAACTTCTTGCATTAACAGTTTATAATTAATCCCTTAATTTTCAACAGGCAACTGCTAACTACATCTCCGTCTAGATCATTCTGATATCCTACATCAGCAACAATAATATATGAATGTGGTAAATGTGAAAAGTCGAGAATTCCTTTCACTAATTTAAAGAACAGTTACAAGTGTCAGTTAAGCAGACCAGGTACCAACAACAAAGTTCAGTATGATAAATAAATAACCACTGCAAGTCTGCCTGATAAAACAGTGGAAGACAATTTATAAAAATCAATAAAAAACCTAACACTTCGGACAGAAATTAAAATGCATTGTTGTTACAAGACGTTCATACTGAGCATTTGCATTTATTTGCATTTATTTTGTATGCATAATTTTCTCACATTACTATGTGCATGTGTATATGTGTGTGTGTGTGTGTGTGTGTGTGTGTGTGTGTGTGTGTGTGTGTGTGAGAGTGTTTGTGTGTCCACACATATCTATACATTGAGTTTTGAAGGTGATATAGGTATGAGAGCAAGATAGGTTATAATGCAAAACACACACACACACACACACACACACACACACACACACACACACACACACACACACACATATACACAAAGAAGGCAGAATTATAATCTTAATGTGGACAAAAGGGTCCTTTGTACTACCTATCCTCCGCCATGTTGTATGACTGAAAGATGGCATTCTCTATATCCTGCTTTACAGTGTTGCAAGACTTGCTATAATTCATTGTGCAGTATAATATGTTTATTGTTCTGTGTGCATTAGGTACAGCTGTATGTAGCAGTACACTGAGCACTTCTGCAGCACACTAAACTGTTATTGTCAATTTTCAGAATTGCACCATCTGTTTTTTCATACTAAACAAACCAACATCAACAATTTTGTCTATGGTATCACATCTGTAGGTATCAGAATTTACTATATTACATTAGAATCCATTTGTGGGTGCCCCTCTGGATTACAGCATATTTAGATGTGATACATTACACAGCCTGCTCCTTTCTGCGAGTGGCACGTGTGTGTGTGTGTGTGTGTGTGTGTGTGTGTGTGTGTGTGTGTGTGTGTGTGTGTGTGTGTGTACAAGCATGTGTGAGTGTGTGTCTGCAAATCTTTCTAATCTATTCTGTTATTGTCTGAAGTTAAGTTTCACACAGATGAAGAATTGAATTAAAGTTGTGACATCACATTTGTGCACCCAAAAACTCAAGATTTCAACCACAGTGGTCAAGAAAAAACTCAAAACATTGCATTAAGAAAATATGTAGCATAGTATTCATAGGTCATCCACAAAACACTTACACACACACACACACACACGCACACACACACACACACACGCACACACACACACACACACACACACACACACACACACACACACACACACACACACACACGCACACATAATCTGACTCGCACACAAACACTATCACACACCAAAACACACACACACACACACACACACACACACACACACACACACACACACACACACACACACACACACAAACTATCACACCCACGCGTGTGTGCACATGTATGCACACATACACAAACTATGCAATATAAGGCAAATGGGGGAGTGGATGATGTACAGAGTACTTGAATGACATTTATATTTATCATTAACTAGCTTCTTGAGATTCCTTAAAAATAAATATTTGTCCTTCCAACTGATTTGAGAAGATATTTTTTCTTTTGTGCTACTGTTTTACATTACTGCTTGTCTAGTGCAATGCTCTGTACCATATGAAAGTTTTACATTGGGAATTGTTACCTATGCCCTCATATGTCAGGTGTTATTGAAAGCTTTACTTTAACATTTCTTACATTAGCAATAGCAGTAATGTCCTACTGTTTAAAAGTACAGAATGGGTCAGACTACTGACAGCCATTTGGCTGTATCAGTCAAAATGATTTGTGTGCTTGTCTACCAGGTTTCAAATGTTGCTAATTCCAGCCCTGAGTTTGTTCAATTACTTTGAAGTACCAGACATGCCTTTTCATGCCATTTTACTAGTGCAAGAAGAAATATATTTAGTATTATCCTTTAATGTCTGGTGGGACAGATACACATTTTGCAAGATTTTGACATATACATGATGTGCACTGGCAGTTTTATGAGTTTATCGCTTATATGGTTTATTTATTTATTTATTCATTCAATTTGGTAAATGGGGTAGAGCACACTGATCCAAATGGACCTATTTCAGTCTCAGCCAGGACAGATATAAATGTCAGCAGACAAGGAAGTTACCAAGAAGTGTTATGAATGCAAACACATGTTGTATGAAGTAGGCAATGAATCAATAACAGTAATAATAATAATAATAATAATAATAATAATAATAATAATACACACAATACAGGGGACAATAGGAAGGAATGTTTAGAGTAAGGAGAGAAGAAGAAGAGAGTTAAATAGTGACAGTATAGGAAAATGGAAATATCAAGTAGTTTCTTCAGCTGTCTGTGGAGGGTGAAGTGTTCCAGTCTATGCTGCACCAATTTCCCCCACTGAAAAGCATAGTACTGTAGAACAAAAATGCAAGGTACACGACAGCTTTTGCACTTGCAGAGTTTGGTAGTTTATAAATACTAAACTACATCAGCACTGCAACTGTCCTCCTATGGACCACCTCACTAGCATGAAACCCTCTCCTGCAGCTCACTACCTGGAGTGAGTGGGCAGTTGCAGTTCTAAGTAGTGTGAGTGTGTGTGTGTGTGTGTGTGTGTGTGTGTGTGTGTGTGTGTGTGTGTGTGTGTGTGTGTGTGTGTGTGTGTGCGTGAATGGGGGTGTCAATGAATCAGAACAGCCTTATGAAGTACAGAGCACAGCTTGTAGCTGACTTGCAAATCTTGCAAATGACTTTAAAGACACATGTATCCAATGTGTGGGACATAGCTACACTGATGTGTCTGGCATTTCTGAATACATCATTACCTCTGCTACAGTGCAATGGACAGAAGACTGGCATTTTTGTCATGCCTTCAGACATGATGGCTTGCCTTTGTTATACTAGCTAAACAAAATACACATACTATCAAAATCCACAAAGATCTGATCATAATTTTCAAATTGTTTTTTGGAATCTATGTGTCTTGATCAACTACATAACTCACAACTGCCCAGATTTCAGAAGGGCATCCCCCAATTTTTCCCAACTTTTCTCAACATTTTGTTATATTCCTTGTAAAACTGGAAATTATCTTTTAAAACTCTAAGTTAATAGCAACCAGCCTGGGGCTTTTTTTTCCTTATTACTTGTTGCTTTGTCCCTAACTCTGCAGGTAAAATTTGAGAGCTATGACCAGTGAATATACATCTTAAAATATGTAGTAAGCCCACAAGCCTGTGAAAATGCTGTGGTTAAAGTCTATAAATACAGGAATTAATAAGTACATTAGGCCAACCATAGAGCAGTGCAAATCATAGAGCAGTGCAAATCTTGAGTAAGGGCGAGAAGTTGATGAGGAAGATTGTGAGAGGCTGAGGGAGCTTCAGCTGAATAGTGGTACTGTTTAGGGAAAAGTTTTTTCTTCAGTTAATGTCCTGGGCTGGGGCAGAGTTTGGGCTATGGTTGCAAGCATGAGAAAGGTAGTAAAGGGAGTCACCACCTTACCTTTATTGGTAACATGGACTTTTGAACTACCGCTTGGTAAAGTGATCAGAAAAGGAATCCATAGCTAACATTGTGGATGAATTAAGCATTTGATAATATTACCTGTTACCATATATATATATATATATATATATATATGTGTGTGTGTGTGTGTGTGTGTGTGTAAGGTAACATGTTATATATATATATATATATATATATATATATATATATATATATATATATCTATATATATATACATATATATATATATATATATATATATATATATATATATATATATATTTATATATTTATATATATGGGTCTACCTGATAACACCGACATGCCAAAACACCGACAACGAAATAACTGACATGAAACAACTGACAAAAAAAGAAAGTTCAAAAACACGAAACTTCACATGCCCAACAAACCAAAATCCCGACAATCAACAAAACAAATACCTTTCCTGAAAAACACACACACAACACAAGCACACCAAAAACCTTACAAACCTACACTAAACCTTACATACACAACTATCTGTGCACTAACCTTAACCCAAACCCTAATCCTAAGGTCCGTCACTATCACATATTTACCTTACCCGCACCCTAACCCTAACTCACTTAATCTGCCCCTAACCCTTAACTCTGTCACTATCACACACTTACCTTACCCGCACCCTAACCAAAACTCGCTTAATCCGCCCCTAGCCCTCAAGTCAATCACTATCGCACACTTACCTTACCCGCACCCTAACCCTAATTCACTTAACCTACCCCTAAACCTAAAGTCCATCACTATCGCACACTTACCTGACCCGCACCCTACCCTAATGTCCATCACTATCACACACTTACCTTACCCACACCCTGACGCTAACGTCTGTCCCTATTGCACGCTTACCTTAACATGTCTGTGTTCTCAGTGTCGGGATTGCCAACTGTCGGTCTTCTCCGTTGTTGATCTTCCAGTGTCGGTGTTCTCGTCGTCGGCATTGTGCACTTTTGGAGTTTTCAGATAGACCCATATATATATATATATATATATATATATATATATATATATATATACATACATATCTAAAATTGTATTATGTGTGATCAAACATACTTAATGTTGAATGCAAAATAGGAGCATTCAGACGTTCAAAAGTACATAATATTGAAAACCCTAAATATTAAAACTATAAAAGTTCAAGAATGGAAAACTCTTTCCTTTCCCAACCATCATCATCATTGACTCACTTTTTCCCATTTTCTACATGAGATTGGGGTGCCATGTCAATTGTCACCATTTATCTCTATTAAATGCAACTCTCCTTCCTTTTTTGACACTCATGTCTGAATGTCACTGGTCTTTTCTCCTCTTTGTTGGATGACCTAATTTTCTCTTTCCTTCTTCCTGTCTTTCGAAAATCTTCTTCACCAGATTGTCTTCTGCATTTCTGCACTTGTCCAAACCACTATAATCTGATTTGTTTGGCCCTTTCTGCAACTGGAGCTACTATGGTTTCTGATCTTATGTTCTCATTTATTTGTCTGTCCCAAAGTGTGCATCCTACCACCTGTCTCAGGCAGTTCATCTCCATCACCTCTAGCTTCAGCAACTACTTTGCCTTTATTGCCAGGTTTTGGTACCATACAGTAGCACTGGTTGCACCACTGTTTTGTACATATTGCTTTTCAGCTTCTTTGTCATTCTTCTCTCATACCATATATCTGACACTCTGTGTCAGGGGTGTCAGGTGGCTGCAGCCCCTTTGACTGTAGCTTTGACATCCTCATTCAGACTTCCCTTTTCCTCAAACATCCCTCCCAGATATTTGAAGCTGTTAACCTGTTGCACTATTTTCCCTTCTAGCTCAATTCTCAGCTTCTTCTGATTTCCCCATTTGTTGCCCTTACAACTGTTTGTATGTACGCAGTTTCATCCCATGTGCCTTCAGGTTTGCATTCCATTCCCCTATCCCTTGCTGAAGGTCTTGCTCAAAGTCTGCCTATAATGCCACATCATCTATATACAACATTGTTGATCTGTACCCTGTAGCCTGTTTGCTAATGTAGTCCATCACCAGTAAGAACAGCAGTGACTAAGAGCTGCACCCTGATGCACAGCCACTCCCACTGGGAAACACCTCTGTGAGACTGAGCCCTGTTTGCATATGAGTCAGTGAGTCCTTGTACATAGTTTGCACTAATTCTAACAATGTTCTAAGACTTCAAACAATCTAGGACTGCCCAAATCAGCTTTCACGGGACCTTGTTGTATGCTCTCTCCAAGTCTAGGAATGCTCAGTTGGACTCTTTCCCCATCTCTAGCTTTGTCTCACTGAAAACATTGGGTCAGTTGTGCTGCATCCTGATCTCAGTCCAAACTGTTACTCTCCCATCTTACTTTAAACTCCGCTGCATATCTGTTTATCAATCACCCTCTCATGAGCCTTCATGCAATGTGACTGGAGTTTCATACCTCTGTACTGCCCACAGTAGTGAGTGCCCCCTTTGCTCTTGTACACTGGCACCAGTATGGTTATTCTCCAGTCATCTTGTATACACCTTTCTCTCCATACTGCTATAAGTATCCTCAGGATGGGTTTCTCCCCTGTCTCACCCAGCATCTTTATCACATCTGCTGTGAGCCCATCAGAGCCTGCTGCTTCCCCTGACTTTGTTTTCCTTTGTGCTGCTCTTACTTCTTCTGTGGTGGACTCCTCCTCTTCTCTCATTGTAGGTGTGTCTTAGGTTTTGTTTGGGGTTGTACAGCTTCTGTGAGGTTTTCTTCATTCAGAAGCTGCTGGAAGCTGCTGGAAGTACTCCTTCCATCTGCCTTTAATGTCTTGTAGACTGGTGAGCAGGATTTTTATGGCATCCCTTATGAAGGGTGTGTAACTTTCTTCTTTATCCTTTTGTCTTTGCATTGCAACCTGATAAAGTTTCTTTGTACCATCTACTGAGTCACTTTCCAGATGCTGGTAGAGTGCCTCTGATGTTCTTTGTTACTGCAGCTCCCTCTTAGAGTACTTGTTATCCAGCCAGTATTTCCTTTTTAGCCTGCTCCATCTTTTCTATCTCCCACTTTTCACTGAACTTTTTCTTTCTCTTGATGAATTCGTAGACTTCTGCATTCCACCACCAGCTTTCCTTATGTACCTTATTTCCATACCTGGCTCGGCCACATATCTGTTCTGCATTCCTCGCACAAGCTGTTTTGAGGAGCTGCCATTCTTCTTCAACTCCACCTATTTCCTCTTCTTCTTGAGGTGCTAGAGCCCTGAATAATTCCTTCAACTGTTAGGACTTCTCTCCAGTCGTTTTCCAGGTCTTCAACCTAGTCTCTGTTGATATTAGAGCCTTCTCTGACCACTGCTTGCAGATAATTGTGACAACTAGTGGTTTATGCTATGGGCTGACTGTTTCACTAAGGATGAGATTGCAATCGCTGATTCTACCCCATTGCCCTTTCCTTACTAGGAGGAAGTCTACCTGAATTGCATGTTGGTCACCCTTGTATGTGATCTTGTGACTGTCGCTCTTTGACAACCATGTGTTGGCTACTACAAAGCCATTTGCCAGACAGAAGTCTAGAATGGCCTCTCAATTTTTATTCCTGTCACCCTACCCATGTGGACTCAGGCAGTCCTCATATTCTGTGATACCTGTCCAGATTTGTGCAGTCAGGTCATCCATTATCAACACCAATTCATATTATTCTGCCTTATATAGTAGGTCCTGCAACTTCTGACTAAATGCACTCTTTTCCCTCACTATCACAGCCCTGCTGTGGGCATAGGTTGACATTATGAATACTTTCTTATCATTAGACTGGAGTCTGATAATTCAGGTGACATCACTCACTGCCTTCTGAAGCCTCTCCCTCACCAAAATTCCCATACCATTTCTAGCCTATCCTCCCACTGAGTAGTAGACTCTGTATGCCAAACTAAGTGGCTCTGCTTCACTTCCCTATCATCTTGTCTCCTGGATACATATGTTGCCCAGCCTTCTCCTTAGCATTATGTCATTCACTTTCAAGCTGTGTCCTGTCACTGAACCGACAATGAGTGTAGCAATTCTTAGTTCATGTTTGCCAGGTTGATTTGTTTTTTGTCCAGCTTTCACTACTTATCACTGGCAAATATCCATGCCCATTTGCTGACATTGGTCAACAAGACTGAATCACCCGAGCCATATTTTACACCACTGAGTGGTTAGCCCTGTCGCAGCACTCAGTCTGTGAGATGTGTTCTCCTATCTTGGGAATACTGCACATCAAAATATGCCGAAAGTGGTTGATCTATACAGCTCTTCCCCCTATAGACCACCATGTAAAGTCTGTGCTGCTATCCACAATGTGAGTTTAAGATGGAAGCACTCAGCATGCTGTTCAGAGGTGGAAGGAGCACCACAGAGGCACAGAGAGCATGCAATCATCTAACAGGCAATGGCCAGAAGTCAGGATCAAGCCTTGCAACTTGCGCATGGGAGGTGAAGACCTTAACCATCATGCCAAATGCTCTTTCTAAAACTCTCTCACAACACTAGCCTCAAATTCATCTGTATAGCAGCAGTATAATGGGAAGGTTGTAAATAAGATAAGGTCAACCTGAGTAAAGGGTACTTACATAAACCTTAAGAGTGCCCCTTCCCCCAACCAAAACCATACACCTTACCTTAAAAAACCTTCCTATGACACTGCCACTACACAAGACAGATGCAGTCACAAAAATACACACTACCAGTACTACATCTATCACCTTACCTAACCCCGAACCTAACCCTAAAATACACACACTTGCACACAAGCATACAAAACCCATCCCTGAACAAAACCCTCATACTCAAACATACACACAGTCACCCCCCCTCCAAACCCCACTTACCTATCTCAATGGAACATACCATCAACATTTTGAATTTTCATCTATCCATACAATTGGCATTATATAACACCCCTAGTATTTGTCAACTAAATACAAGTTTGACAAATGCAGGCAAACTATATATATATATATATATATATATATATATATATATATATATATATATATAGGTTCACTTTATAGTCCCGAAATCCTGAAATATCTAATTTCAGAATCTCGAGATCATAAAGCCAAAACCTTAAAATTCCAAAACCCCAGAAGCACAAATTTCAAAATTGTGACTCTTACACTTACCATACACCACACACATACACACAGCTTTCCCCCACACACAAACACACAAACCTACACTACATACAAGAACGAGGGCAAGCCCTCCAGCACTGTCCATGTTGGGTGCTGCATCCCCACACCCCCCTTCTTAAATATACTAACTCCAAGGTCATAATAAACAGACAAATACACAAAAACACCACCTTACAAGCTACATTCCCCTTGCACACACACATCATAGTAACAAAACACACTGACACACACTAAAGCCCCTAACCAAAACCCTTAAACATAAATACTTACCTGAATATCCAGCTATCCATTCACACAACACCAGAAGCGCTAATTCAACATCTCCGGACTTCGGGATTTTGAAATTCATGCTTCTGGGGTTTTGGAGTTTTGAGCTTTCGGCTTTATAATGTCGGGATTCTGAAATTCGATATTTCAGAATTACGGGATTATAAAGTGTTCCCATACATATATATATATATATATATATATATATATATATATATATATATATATGTACATGTGTGCGTGTGTGTGTGTGTATATATATATATATATATATATATATATATATATATATATATATATACACACACACACACACACACACACACACACACACACACACACACACACACACACACACACACACACTCTTTTTCTTTTTTTCAGCCGCCCTCCCCCCAAAAAAACGTTCGAATATACATATTATAGTCATAGTTATAATCATAACAGTGGCAGTCATAGTACTTAAAAGAAAAATATCCCGTTTTTAAAAAAAAAAAACCTGCAGCTTTACATTAATTTCTTCTTTCACTTTCTGCCATTCTCAAAGTGACATGAGGACTTGTAATAAGGCATAATTGCCTTCTTCTGCATAGTGAAAAAATGTAATGTGAGGCTGCTTTGAAAATAGCCCAGAGAGTGGAGAAAGCCAATTTCTTCTTTTTTTTTCCTATAAAGTCTCTAAGCCCTCCACTGAGCTTCTCAAACTAAACAAAATGTTAAATAAAGTTAACCATTTATATTTTTATTTAAAACAATAGCTGACTATTTGTCTTTAAACAAAATAAGATTTATTTTCACTGAGTGGGTTAGAAGTGCTACAACTACTATCACAAGGCACCCCAGTAGAAAAATGGAAAAACAGATGTAGGAGAATGTCAGGTACAGAAATACAGAAATACAGAAATACAAAATTACTAGCTAGCCTCAAAAACATTACTTTTAATTAAGCCTTCTGTAAATGATACCAAACCAAAATAAATTCAGTTGCTATGCTTTTAAACTTTGATTCTGTATAACATGCAGTAAAAGAAAATTCAGTTATAAAATGCAGAGAAAGGGCAGCTGGCCATTTTTAAATACTTACTCTGAAGCTGCCCTGCCTCAGCATTTAGAATATATTTGGTTTAATTTACAATCCAAACATTTCCTATAACTATAGGTTAGCACAATCTCAGACTTATTATATTTCGTAACCGAGGGTGTGGAGAAGCATTGCCACATGAAGTGCGCAGGTGATATAACCAAAAAGTGGCTCTCTATTACATCTTCGAAGACGCACTTACCCGAATACATAAAAGTCTCCATTGAACCGCGTAAACATCAATCGTCCTGAAGCGCAACATCCAAAATGTCGAATCATCATAGTTGGCCCTTCCGTGGTATAGCTCTGTAAGGTAAGTGTGCGATAGTTACGGACCTTAGGCTTAGGGTGCGTGTTAAGGTAAGTGCATAGATGGTAATGTATGTGAGATTTAGTGTAGGGTTAGATGTAGGGTTTTGTTACATGTATGTGTGTGGATTATTTATTTTGTTTGGGTTAGCTTGTTAAGGTAAGTGTGCGATAGTTACAGACCTTAGACTTAGGGTGTGGGTTAAGGTAAGTGCATAGATGATGGTATATGCAAGATGCAGTGTAGGGTTAGAAGTAGAGTTTACTTTAGGGTTAGAAGTAGGGTTTTGGTTAGTGTATGTATGTGTTTATTTAGTTTGTTTGGGTAGGAAGTATGTAGTGGGTGGTGGGGTGGAACAAGTATGATGGTTCGAGCTTTTGAATTTCGCAGTTTAAGGCGTTCGGTGTATTCGCGGTTTGCGGGATATTTGTCAGTGTTTTTGTATTTGGTTATTAGGGCTTTCGAGCTTGCAATATAGACCCCCAAAAAGTATAGCATTTTTAATGTTTCATTTTATGTAATTCTTGTTATATAATTTACAACTCAACTATATCTTTACTTTATACTGTTTAGTAGTACGTAATTAACATCCTACATTTCCATTTTACTTGTGTTTTGTTTTGTTATTTCTGATTAGTTGTTCCCCCTTATTCAAATTGTATAATTATACTGTTTTTTTCTAAAGTACAACATAAAACATCTATATTTTGGCTTTAAATGTCATCATCTAATATACTAAATTGCAAATGAGTTGAAATATAGCACCCTGTTTTTAGGATTTTATTGCTATGACAGATGGTATGGCAGGGAGGTCACAGCTGATGAGGTTGACAGGTGGGGCTACTATGCAATGGAAATACAATGCATTATAGTAGGCAGATATTGAACCACTGAATTATCAGTCTAAAAATGTACTAGTTGCTGACTTCTGCTGGCATATATAACATGGATATATTACTGAGCAGGCACTAGCCCATGTACACTGTCATGTTGGTGATACCTTGAAGAGATGGTACCCAGCTTGCCTGATATCGAATCATGAAAACAATCATTTTCAAAATCCTGCCAACTGTATGGCACATTGTGAGAAAGAAATGACTGGGACACAGATAAGTCAAAATCAGCTTGCTACCAGGAAACTTGATGGAGCCACATAGAGTTAACATAAGTGGCCCATTCCTGTTTGCTCTCTTGGCAGACAGGAGGAAGCTCCACCCACTGCAATGCAAGCATCTGGTGAAGGTCATGTGATATAGCATGTAGTGTAAGGACAATGATGTGCACTCCGGTTTGCAAATCATTATAGAGAACTTTAGCCAAGACGGGCATGTCCACAGATGCACACTCATTTAATTTGTCTAGTATTGCAGTCTCTACCTTTGTAGTGCACACATCAAGCTGACAGTGGGGGAATTTAGTGACACAAATCCCTTATCCTGCCTGGGTTTTGGTTCCTTCATGAACTGGATCATGCCCCCACTACTGGTAAAAATAGCCATGGCATGGGGAAATGAAAGAACCAACTGGTTGGTGGGAGGCTCATTATATGAAAAGACAGAAGAAAAAAAAAGGTTTTGAATTTTGATTGTTTTTATACACACACAGTCTTGTCAATGTATGGTGGTGTTTAACATGTGACAACATTGCCTATTTAGAAAGACGTCATCATATGAGTAAATCAGCCCTACTACAACATAGTTGTGTGGTTGTCAAGGTTACTGCCCTGTACAATATGTATGCAGCCAGCTATATAATTGCAATCAAAGTGTCAAAACTAAATTTACCAACAGAATTCATAAAAATGTTCTTAAAGATTGGGAATCAAAACAATTCATTTGCTGGTGACATTGCATAAAGGACCTAACAGTATAACAGATCAATGAAATAAAAAAAATATATAACATCTCTGATTCTGATTGGATTATTTTAAATAGTGTTCTTTCTCATGCACAAGGCCTTTGTAGAATAATTGAAATCTCTTAATTTAAATCTAAACCCAAGATGGTTTCTCATATTCAAAATCTGATTTACAATAATTTAAATTGACCTAATCTAATCTCCAATCTTTATAAAATTATAATAAATTATAAAACTATTCCCAAACAAAAATTCTGGGAATTTATGAATAAGGGTCAAATCCAGAACTTAAATCCAATATATTGTACTGTGTGAAATTAACATCAAATTTACAAAAGTAGAAAATCTTTACATGGAAATTTTTACATAGAGCCTTTTATATCCCTAATAAGGTTGCAAAAATCCAATCATCCTCTATTATTGTATGTTGGAGCTGTTCTATGGAATGTCCAGCTGATTGGGCAACACATCATTTATGGCTGTAACAAAATTAATAAATACTGGGTTGATATAGAAAATTTTTGTCAAGCTTTATTTTCAGACACATTTATTCTATCTAAATCTCTAATTTTATTGAATGTAAATGCAGTAAATACTATTACAAGAAACAATTTTTATCTCCTCTTAACCATCTTAGTAGTGTCCAGAAAATGTATAACCAGGAAATGGAAATCAACTGCAACACCTGCCTTCAAAGAGTTTTTACTACTATTGGAAGAATCAGCCTTCACAGAAATAAAAGTAAAAGAAACAAGAATCTATCCCAGAAAATGGTCGGTTAATCTTTGGACTAAAGTTATTGATTTAATAGCAATTCTAAAATCATCTCATTCTTCACAAACTTAGACTGAATGTTGTTTAAAGATATTGAATGTTTTATTGGTAATTGTACAGCTTTATTTTCTTTCTCTTTGAATTATTCGAATACAAGGCTAGATGTAAATATTGCATATTGTATACAGTTATTTATTCAAAACTTACATTAGAGGGTTTGTAATATTTTTATGTGTTTAAATTTAATAAAAATATTTGAACAAAAAAAAGAGTGTCAGAACTGTGCTATGTTACAATATAGTGTTCAAGAGAACATACAATGCAGCATTTTGTCTTGTTATGTAACTGCCTGAAGGAAACAATGTTGCATAATTTGGGTGGTGAACTATGTGCAGGTATCTGAGAAAAGATTTAACAGGTGAAAAATAAGGTAAAGAGAAGATAAAGCATTGCTCTGATTACTACTAACTCTACCTGCATGCATGTTTAGTGATGAGGATGTTGGGGCAACATAATGGAAGCACCACAAAAACTCAACATATTAGCTGATAATGTAAAACCTGCCACGTATAAAAAATACTCAGAAAGCCAAGACCACCAAACCATTTAGCCAGGAGCACAACAAACCACCATTTATTGTTAAACACCTGAAAAGGTTAAAAACATCTGAGGAGATAATGTTCCAAAGAAAAATATATGTGAATTGGTTTCATTCTGGTAGCATGGGTCTTCTTCAGAATAAAGGCACAGTCCATATGTAACACTTTTATAACAATAAAACCACTCCACTCTCAATAAAATTAATTAATCCCTGTTTTTCTTAAAGTCAAACCCTAAGAGCAAACTGTTACCTTAAAATGTCTAAAATTGCAACTAAATAATACATCTATTATAACAACTGCTTAAAATCAGCTAATGCATCTCAAATGCAAACATATATTATTTATTTATTTATTTTTATTTTACATTTGTTTACTGGGAGAATCTAACTGGGCAGGTTGTCCATTTTCAGCGGAGGCCCAGGGAGCAAAGCTCCATACAGTACAAATATTAACAATACAGAAACACACACATACAACTGTACTTAAAAAATATGCATGCAAAATATGCATAGGAATAATCCATTGAGAAAAGCATCATATAGTACAAGATTAGCAATACAAGAATGTACACATACAAATATACTTAAAAATGCATGCAAAATATGCATAAGAAATTATCCATAGAAATTAGAGTAGAAAGTACTTAGAAGGAAAATAAACCCTTAACTCCCTTTAGGAATAATTGTATGATCAAATGAAACCATTCAGAAATAGACAGATCAGTATATATATATATATATATATCTTAGGAATATGACAAACTCTTCCATGGATAAAAATCTAGCAAATACTAAAAAGGAAGCAGCAAGTACACAAAAAACACTGTTTAATCCAAATGTTGTAAGAGCTTTCGTCAGTCTTAATACACCAACTTCTTTAGACAAACTTCAAGTCTCAGCATACTACACCTTATATAATGCTAAATCATATAATTAACTAATTAAATACATAGTTAACAGTTAAAGATGTACCATTATATATATATATATATATATACACACACACAATAAAACTAACTTGCTTTGAGTTAAAAAACTGAAAGTAAAAATAAAATTAGAAGTATTAAGACTTCTGAATTTCACAGTCAAGCAAGAAATAAAAAATTTATTGATTAGGTACAATGTCAAGCGGCTTACATTATAACCATTCAACTTGTTAGCCATCCTTTTCATCAAAAAAAGGCAATAGTTAGTATGATGACTTCACAGACGAATGTACACTTCTAAAATCTATGTTCCCCAAAAGGGGGTATCCATTAGGGTTCCGTAATACTATATTTGAAGAGGATGATAGGAAAAGGCTATTGGGCTATTTTCATCCAATTGTCTGTAGAGGTTATGAGCATGAACATTCAATGTGGGAAGTAAGTAGCCCGTTAATTGTAGATCATTCAGCTCCCAATATAGCCAATAGATTTATCACAGCATATTCTTTGGACTCTCAAAACATTAGGTATATTCTCACTAAAAATTGGTCCTTTATTACTGAAGATAACAACCTCACCAAATTAGGGCAAGTACTCCTTATGACTTTTCAAACAGGGCCTAATTTAAAGTGCTTAGTGGAGAGGAATAAATTCAACAAGCGAGGAATGAACATGATTAGATGTGGTAGATGCCCACAATGTAAATACATTAAAACAACAAACAAAGTCACTATTAGGAGCAAAATATACCATATAGAAGGTAAGTTTAATTGTGAGTCTCAGGGGTTGTCAATGCAGCACTATGTGCTTCTTGTGAAGCATACTATATTGGGAAAACCGAGAGAAAAATAAAGCAAAGAATATACAAACACCTTTACAACACTGGCAAGAGCATTACTACCAATGCTTTAGCGAGGCACATCACAGATCATCCCAACCATAGATTCAAATTTGTTGTTTTACAACAAGTTGAACGTAATATTAGAGGTGCACCTTGGGAGCTGAAACTGGAGGAGAGTGAATTAAAATGGCAAGTTCGCATGTCAGCACACATTCCACCAGGCCTCAATGATTGTATATCTATCAAATGTCTTCTTAAGCTTAAAACTCTTGGTAGATAGTTATAATTGAGAAGTTATATTGTTATTCCTTGCTACAGTCCTCGAGAATATCCACATGTATATGAATTATTTACATACTTAATTCCTTTTATATATAGTCTTGTAGTTACATTCATAATAACACTTTTAAACATCAAGAATCTGATTGGTCTTGGTTATCCGTTCAGCATGAATTTGAGTTCAGTTTTCAATGGGCACAATAGGTTTAGCAGGTTTATATATAAAAAGTTTGGTTATATTTATCTAAATATATACAAAACCTAAGATTATAAAATTCTTATGGTTATAATGTAAACTGGTTGACATTGTACCTAATCAATTAATTTTTTATTTCTTGGTTGACTGTGAAGTTTAGAAGTCTTAATACTTCTAATTTTATTTTTACTTTCAGTTTTTTTAACTTTTACTGTATATATATATGATGGCACATCTTTAACTGTTAACTATGTATTTAATTAGTTAATTATATGATTTAGCATTATATAAGGTGTAGTATGCTGAGACTTGAAGTTTGTCTGAAGAAGTTGGTGTATTAAGACTGACGAAAGCTCTTACAACATTTGGATTAAACAGTGTTTTTTGTGTCCTCGCTGCTTCCTTTTTTGTATATATTAGGAATATGTGCAGATGCCTTTGTGAGGAATCTGGGGTACAGTAAGATAGTTGATCTAGTGGTTTATCCTATATATATATAATACAAAAAAAAACTAGTTAAAATTGCCACCCTACTATACAAACTGCTTTCATCCAATACTGCTAGTGGATATGGTTTTATTAAGTCCATAACTACATCTCACATTGTTTTTTTTTGTTGACATTTAAGTTATTTGGATTCAAGGCAATCTTTCCAAGTCCCCCCCCTTACATCAAGGTCAATAGTGTCTACTATATAAAATTTAAAACTCTAACCTTTCATTCCCCTAATATGTTTAAACAACCCGTTTTTCATCCTTCTTTTTAATATCATAAATGTGCTGATAAATTCTGACTCTTAATGTTTTTTCCATTTTTCCTACATAAAAACAAGGACATCCTGTACACTGTGTTATATATACCACTCTACTGGTAGTGCAATGATAACATTGTTTTATCCAAACCTCACCATACCTTTCAATGAAAAATGTCACCCCTTCCAATATATAGCTACATTGATTGCAATGCCTACAAGCTCTCATACTTGGAAATCTATCCCCACCTTAAGTCTGTGTAGAATATTCTACAAACAGACGTCCTTTCTATATACACATTTGGGATAGGGACCTAGCTGTTGAAATTGTTCCCTGTTCACAGAAAAAAAATTCCAGTTTTTGTAAATGACCTCTTTAATGTTAGCAAAGTCCTTATTATAGATCAGAATTATGGCCTTTCCATAGTCATTATTATTTGTTTGTTGTTGCTTGCTAGGAAAATCCAAACCCTTCTTTCTAATCAGGGGGTAATGTATTTAATTTTGTCTTTTTGACTTTACTTTATCATTAATGGTATATATGGATGAAATGGAAAACCCCCTTTTGTAAACCAATCGACTCAACATATTACATTCATCCTCAAATAAATTATTTTGGGAAACCATCCTGGCCAATCTGACCATCTGACTCTTCACCAATGCCTTTTTTTTGCTATCTAAGGTGCCAACTAGTAAAATGAATTAATGAATCTGAGCAGGTGGGTTTCCTATAAATATTTGATTCAATTTTTTACCTTTTTGTTTTTAGAAATCACAACATCTAAATAACTCATCTCATCTCAAATAATTCGCTGTAAACTTCAAAAATTCAGTGAAACTGTTGATGTAAATGAAAAATTCATTGAGTTTATCTACTCTGTTTTTCCAAAATAAAACAATATCATCCAAAAAAGTACCTGTATGATGACCAAGAGTTATTGTATTTAGATTTCAACACAAAATTGTGTTCCCAGTGTGCTATGACCAGAGTATCAAAAATCAGGGCACAAGCCGCACCCATCACTGCACCCTTCTGCTGTTGAAATAACTGTCCCTCAAAATAAACAAAGTTGTTACTCAAAATAATATCCTTAATATTCCTCAACAATAAAATCATGTCATGGTCCAACTGACTATAATCACATAAATATTCATAAAACCATTCTAATCCTAACTCGTGGGGAATGACTGAAAATAAATCCTTAACATCACTAATAATGAAAAAGAATATGATCTCTGTATAAAGTATTGTCTATCCATGTTAAAAAATCCTGGGGGGCTTTATATAAATACTCAGTGTTAGTCACCACATTTTTAAGTTTAAAATCTACAAATGTAATATTAAAAGTTTTTAATAATTTAGCATCAACAATAGGGAGTACAGGTGCATCTGATAAATGTTTATGTATTTTTGGGAATACCAAAAATGATGGAGCTTCTGGGGGTCTGAACCTTTAACAATTTATTCTTGCTTAGTGATCTGCCCTTGTGAAAAAATGTCAAACAAAACAGTGTCAACTTTATGGTATGCTATATTTCTTTGGTTTATAGATATTTCTTCATAAATGTTACTAAACAAAATAGTTAACATTTTATCAATATAACAAAGTAAAAGGCGTAGAAATGAGCAAACCAAGTTACTTACTGGTTTCTTGATTAAAGTGGTTTGGGTTGCTCATTTCTACGCCTTTTATTTTGTTATTTACATTTTATTAGTGCGTTTTTTTTACCTTTGTATTACTATTTTATCAATATAGTTGTTTGTACTCATAACCACTAAACCTCCACCCTTATCTGGCTCCATATATCTAATTTGTCTACTGACAATTTTGTTGCAGTAAACTCTGTTCACCTATACTCAGATTTCTATTAAACAGTTCTGTTTTTGGAATATAAATTTTTTCTGATATTCTGTTTCCAAATCTTCTCAAATAACTGAATTATGGGATATAAAGGATGGCTAAAAGTACTTGGTTTAAAACAACCTAAGAGGGATATAATTCCTATCTTTAGTATTAGTAAAACACATACATTTAAGTCTTCTGGTATACAGTTTAAGATCTATCAATATATCTTCCACCTTCGCTCTTCTAGATGGTACAAAAGTAAGGCTCTTTTCAAATAAGGTTGCCCATTGATAGTTAATATCTACATCACTGTAATTAAAAAGGTTTTAATCACACCTTTCATTGTAGATTACCGAAACTCCATCTATCTCCTGTACTTAGTTTCCCTCCTGTCTCTCTTTTCCCCTTGCTAGTAGTTCTGTTCTCATGTTTCCCTCCACATTAGATTCTCCTCAAGAATAACATCCCTTTTCCCCTTGTCCCTGTTTTTTTTATTCTCTCGGATCTCCTGAGGGATGAGGGCCCAAAAGGGTTTCCTTGTTCATTTATCTCAAAATCAAGAGTGTTCAAATTCTCAACAGAAACTTGACCCACAATTGGTGTTGAAATTATGTTTTTTTTTGAATTATCACACTTATAGCTTGACTTATAAACTTGACTTTAACTAGGTTAGCCATAAAAATGCCTACTATGTAAGTGAGTAACACAAATGAAGTTGGCAATATTAGTAGCTAAATGGTGGCTATGAATAAAATGGGGTTATGCTACTGTTACTGCAAGTTGTGCTACATTTAATTTAATAGTTTATTTGTAGTGGTCAACCATTGTACCCCTTTCCATTGTTACTTGAATATGTTAACATTGAGGTAAAGTTATCTCAACAAAAAGCTTAGTATTCCAAATTAAGTAAAAAACAAAACATCTACCTTTTTTCTGAAGTAGTGCTTTTGTTTTCTTTTTTGATTTTTAACCCCATGCCTGTTGACCATCAATCCTCTCCCAATGAGAATTCAGCCTGTTCATCTCCACATTAGGGTGAACTCTCCAATGGATACTATCATTGAGGGAGCCATGAGAGTTCCTTATGCTCCTGCTTACTCCAGGTCCTTCCGCTCGATCTCTGTGTGTCACATCCTTTCATTCTTACCCAGTTAAGTCCAGCATTCTCTGCCATACTAGGGTTCCTCTTTTCAACTATCTTACTTGTGACTAGGTAGGGAACTACATGATACATCCCTGCCCAAGAAACTAAACATCATGTAGGGTCTAATCCCAACCCCTGGTTGTGAAGTGCACACAAACATTACTGCAAGAACTTTCAGCACCAAACGTTTGACATGTATGCTACCTGGCATGTAGAAGAAAGGGCTACCATAATCCACTTGGGTAATGAGAGCATGCATTCCTCCAGATATTGATACCTGCCTACCATACTCACATAACTCTGTCCTTAGCAATAGAGTGGCAGAAGAGCAAGTCATGAATGACTATATCCATCTACATAGATGGTCAAAATTAAATTCATTCAGTGTCTATTCTCCCCTCCATAGATCTTCCAGTACCTGATCCACTATGCAAACTTGGGTTGTCAGCATGAGGGTCAGAGCTTTATTCCTCTGAAATTCAAAGCTGGGTCTTTCCAAATGTAGTGTACTTTTAACATTAGTATATGTAAGTAGCAGAGGGACATGTATGTGTGGGGGCGGTGTGCATAGGGGGCATGTAAATCCAACAAAGGTGATTTCAGCAAATGCAAAGAAACCACAGCTATTGAAAATTGTTTCAATGTTCACTAAAGACAGTTTTGGTGAACTGGTTTCAGTTTACTTGCATTTGTCGAAACCGCCTTGGGTTCGACATTAATCCCTGTACATCTTAGTTTCTCCCCTGCAAAAGCTGTTTCTTATAAATAATATTATTAATGTTGTTTAGTGTTTATGATACATGCAGTAAAATTGCTGTGATTTTAATGTCAGTTTACAATAATTGTATTGCAGCTCTGTTATAGAAACTTCATTTATTGTTTGTAATACCATCAGCTATGTAGATTGTGTTACTTTTGTTGTACTTTTGTTGTAGTACAATATTAGTGAGCTCCAAGGAAACTTTTTTTTTATTCCAAACACTACAGTTTCTTCCTCTATATATTGTTAATATGTGTCATAGGAACTACTGTTGGCTAGAATAAACTTGCTCCTTTATTAGGAGCTTACAATAGGAGAAGTAATACTACTGAGTTCTCTGTTTATCTTTGTGAGTGACAGCTCACTTGACTCATCTGACTGTGACTTGAATTTGTCTGCTACACCCAGACAAAGTAATGCTACACCCAGAGTACTAGTATTTAGGTCATATTGAGCTGCTTAAGTAAGTGGGCTTCATTTGTAATGTTCTGTTTTTGATTATAAACCCTAGGTGGTAGACTAAATACTGTATTTTAATTGGTAATGGAATATAACAATAATATTACAGCTTACTATGGAATTATATACTGTACATTAAAGCCTTGTGAAAAGGTTAGACATTGTATCACCTAATGTGAATAAGTATATCATTGGTGTCTTTTTTTTTTATCCTTGAACTCTGCATTTGTAAACCATGCAGGTTGTTCTAAGGGGTGGTGAAGATATTCTCTTCTATTTATTACAGTCATTCAAAATATCTGTGTAGTGAGGCCAGATTTCAGCCAGTGTGCAAGCTCTTTTATACTCCATGGCAGCAACTAAACAGCTGTATATTCAGGTACTGGTACCAGTGACTGGCATCAGTTTAAAAACATCTAGAAACATCCTGTTTCAGGAAGACTGATATAAGCCAACATTCGCCATGCACCTTTTAAATCGTCATCTCTCACCATTCTTCACAACTGATTGTTAAATGTTCCAAGCAGGTGTGAAACAGCAATAAATGTATTACAGATTATATATACTTAAAGATATGATATAGTTAACAAAATCACTTTTCCTGGCAGACGAGTCACTGCACCATTTGAAAAAGCAGAATTGATTACTAAAATGAGTTAATATACAAACATTAGGTAACTGAAAAATTGGTATAGAACTAATTATTGCTACATTGAAGAAATGCACAAAAGTTGGAGAAGGAGTGTATTTTCTACTTTATTATACAATGACCTTTAAGATCATGAGATGCATTATAAGCAGCCAACTGGCTATCAGATGCAATTATTAAATGCAAATAGCCAAGTCTTTAGTGCACACCATGTGAAAAAGTGGTCATGTCCATAAGACCTTAGCAGTGAAACCGATAAAATAATTAGGCAGTTAAATTATGAGATGCACTGCATACAAATACCCCGCATTTAAAAGCTGTATAGTTAATGAGATTTAAACTAAAATAGAACTGTTGGCTACTTTAACATGTTTAAACAGTTGTTAAATGTACTCTGTTATACAGATGAAATTATAAACTTTTTATCATTAAGCAAACAGGCCATTTAGAGCTAATTGTTTTGTGCAGCACACTTTCATCTCTCTTTTACTTACAGAAGTTATGTACTGACAAACACTGGCAGGTATCATTGATAGATAATTAACTGCTGCATGCATTTAATTACATTTTAGTGAAAACTCTTTAATGGTCAAAATTGTAATGACAACTGATTAAGTAGCAACTGGATTTTTCCTTTCAAAATATATTTTGCATTCTGTCAAGCATTTAACATTAACACTATGGCCAAGATTGGGAATCGCCTGGCGACATGCAAAATGAACTGCACGCTATGCATGAATGAATATAGAAGGTCTGTAAATTTAGTATACTGTATGGTTCTGCAAGACTAAACTGTACAGATGACAAGCAATGTATGGGTTTTACTTTATAGACCATCTATATCTTAAAAAAAACATGAGCTTTATAGGGTAGGAGATGGGGCTATATTTGTGTTTTGCAAGGGTCTTCAGTCTTGAAACTGGCATTCTCCTGGATGCACACTTCAAAAAAAAAAAAATCTGGTCATGCCTCTTGCCTCTTGAATTATTTGTCAGTCACTTTTGTTTACCATCACCTCTATTCCTGTACATCACATGGCAATACATCTGAATATTAGCCAGAAGATGTTGGAT